>NC_056747.1:68359339-68567943 GCF_019279795.1 Protopterus annectens
TTTCCACATAAGCGCTGGTTTGTATGTCCTTCACTTCCTATCCCTTGATGCTACCTCTTATGTCTACAACTTTGCCCTGACAGTTGCAGCACTTCAGCTCTTCTCATTGTCTGTGCTATTTCTCCACCTCCCTACAGTGTACCCAGTAACTCTCCATATTTCTCGTATGCTTCTTAGACAACCTCTCCATTGTTGTGCACTTTTCATGCTTTGCCTCTCCCATCTGGCTGTGTTTCTCTCCCTGTCCATTTTCATCCTGCTCTACTTATAATCTTAATGCCTGCACAGCTTCTTCAGCCTCCATTTCTCCTTCATCACTTGTCACTGCTGCCTCTCCTGTTTGATCATTTAGTCTAACTTTTCCTTTTTTATTATTCATAGCTGCATCTCCAACTTTTTCCCTTTAACTAACTCTGCACTACCTGATTTGTCTGTGCTTTACTCTCACTCTCAGCCTCTGTCCATGTTGCCCTGCCCTCTGCATTTCTCCCATTTGTGTTTTCTCCACCTACCCTGTCTACTAACTTCTATTTGGTTCTTTCTGTCCAACCTCACATTGTCCTTCCTCACCTGATTAGCCAGTCCAGTGCCATCTTTAGCCCCCATATTCTTCCTGAATTTACCCCATTCTCCAGGAGGCAGCACACTCTCGGCCACACCAAAACTTTCAAATCCCAAATCCTTACTGACCTGCTAAAATATCTGTATCTACATCTATATCTATATACACATAAGTACATGTGTGTGTACTTATGTGTATATAGATATAGGTAGTCATGTCTGGCATCTGGCCCATCTAGTGCCTCCTTGGTTTTTAAGGTAAAGAGCAAAAAAAAAAAAATTCTGCTTACTGAAGAAATCTGATTGGCTTCCTACAACTCATCTTAATAGACAATCCATATATACCCACCACCCCAGATCAAACAATAAACTTCAACTGACTATAGAAAAGCACTTGGTGCATCACAGTCTACATCATGAAATCCAAGCCTCCTAGCTCTCCGAGTGAAGAGCAAAAAGATAAAAAATGATGAACTGCCTTTCAGTACTGTCATTTCAGAACAGAAAAAGTTGCAGTAACTCTCAGGTCACACCCTCTAACATTTTCCAGCTGGGACAGTTGAACCCTTTACCCCACCCTTGCTATGTACTATAGATAGATAGGTATATAAACACTGGAATAGACTAGTAATCGTGGACACAAAATGTTGCATGACCATTAATCTTCCTTTACTAGTTTGTATACTCCTACTCTGAGTTTTGCCAACTTATTGTGAACCATGCACTGAATAATCCTACAACTGGATTTGTTTGATTGTATTACTGTTTTCTTAATATACATTGCCATGTAATCACCTCCTTGTAACACCTTGCATCCTTTTTTATCTGGTTATAAATATTGGGCTGAGCCAGAAAATGGTCTACTTGATTCAGTGTTCTAGATCAGTCAACAAATAAATAAATAAATCTAAAAAAAATCAAACCTAAAAAAAAAAAAAAAAAACAAGAAAGAAACAGCCTCTCTTTCCAGTCAACTAAAGTTGAGAAAAGCACTACCAGATATAATTTGCTTAAATAGTGGTACTGTGGTACTGTTAGGGAAAGGATGCTTTGTGTTTTAATGTGTAATGTTTGGTTTAGGGTCAGAACAAATGAGTACATTGAGCAGGGGGGACTTCACTACCCTGCATCACTTTACTCATTTGTGCTAGCCCTAATCCTATCCATTACCCTTCCCCGAACTCCAGCCCTGCACATTAGGATACTAAACACCCTTTCCATAACAGTATCAATACACAATACAGACACAGATACACACAGAAAATGGTAAAAGTAATACCTTATCTAGTCCTTAATGTAACTAGAACCCAAAAACAATTGGACACAAACACACTCAACCCAAACACAACACACATCGTTGCCAATCCCTAGCCCTTACTCTAACCATAACCTGCAAAATCCTTCACAGACACACACACACACACACACACACACACACACACACACACACACACACACACACACACAGACACAAACACTCACCCCAATGCCAACATGTTCACTACATACAAGAGTTTTAGCACTGCTACCCACTCCTACTTACCTTACATTTAATAATTCTGCTACCTTACATTTGATAATCCCACTTACCTTATATTTAGCAATCAAGCAAACAATTTTACTTTTTTTTTTCTGGAATATTTTTATTAACATTTTGAAAAAAGAAAATATTACAAAAAAGATAAACTTTAAAACATTATACAATGAAGAAGTATAATGAATCATAATTTAAAAGAACAAATAAAATTGTAACTATTTAAAATATATAAGAATGACTGAGACCAACAAGGATAGTAATTGAAAATAAATATTTTTATATAGACCAGATACAACCAGATGGAAACATTTATTAGATAATATTGATTCCACTTTAATTAAAAAGATCTCGCCTTCAAAAAATAATTTATTAAAACTTATTTCTTTAAAAGAAATTATTCAAAAAATAAAAGTTATCAAATCTAATAAGCCTTCTGGAAATGATGGAATAATACCTGTATTATATAAATTATTTCCCGAAACGGTTATAATTATTTTACAACATTTTTTTTTCAAAAATATATGGATCAAATCCCTCCTTTATGGAAATACTAATTACTTCAATTGTAAAAGATGGTGAAGACCCTCAAGAATGATTTTCTTATTGACCTATCTCTTTGCTTAATGTAGATTATAAATTATTCATCTCGATATTATCTGATAGAATGAAAGAAATTTTATCAACAATAATTAATTTAGATCAATCAGGATTTATTTACAAATGGCAAACTTCTGATAACATTAAAAGATTAATTACAATGATAGATGTGATGAATAACAGGAAAATTGAATCTTTGTTTATCCGTCTAGATGTTGAAAAAGCATTTGATTCTATACATTGGGATTACTTATTTAAAGTATCACAATTGTTTGATTTTCCTCTTAATTTTATTAATTTGCTAAAGAATATCTATAATAATAAAGCATATATAAAATTAGGTTCATATACTTCTAATTTTATAAGTTTAACCAAAGAAACTAAATAAGGTTGCCCCCTCTCCCCCTTATTACTCAATTTAGCTATTGAAATATTTGCAATCTTCATTAATTCAAATACTAAAATGTTAGGTTTAGAATTTATGTGTGTATGCATGTATGTATGTATGTATGTATTTATATATTATTTATTTATGTGTGTATGCATTTATGTATGTATTTATGTATTATTTATGTGTGCATGCATGCATGTATGTATGTATTTATGTATTATGTGTGTATGCGTGTATGCATGTATGTATGTATTTACGTATTATGTGTATGCGTGAATGTATGTATTTATGTATTATTTATGTGTGTATGCATGTATGTATGCATGTATTTATGTATTATTTATTTATGTGCATATGCGTGTATGTATGCATGTATTTATATATTTGTGTGTATGCATGTATGTATATATGTATTTATGTATAATTTATTTATGTGTGTATGCATGTATGTATGTATTTATGTATTAATTTATCTGTGTATTCATGTATGTATGTAAATATTTATGTATTATTTCTTTATGTGTGTATGCATGTATGTATGTATTTATTTATGTATTATTTATTTATGTGCATATGCGTGTATATATGCATGTATTTATATATTTATACGTGTGTATGCATTTATGTATGTATGTATTTATGTATCATTTATTTATGTGTGTATGCATGTATGTACTTATGTATTATTTATGTGTGTATGCATGTATGTATGTATGTATGTATTATTTATTTATGTGTGTATACATGTATGTATGTATGTATGTATTTAAGCATTATGTGTGTATGTATGTATGTATGTATTTATATATTATTTATTTATGTGTATGCATGTATGTATGTATGTATTTGTGTATTGTGTGTATGAGCATATGTATGTATGTATTATTTATGGTTGTATGCATGTATGTATGCATGTATGTATGTATTATTTATCTATGTGTGTATGCATGTATGTATGTATTTATATATTATTTATTTATGTGTGTATGTATGTGTGTATTTATATATTATTTATTTATGTGTGCATGCATGTCTGCTAACTAGGGTAAAGCACTGATCTACATGAACCTTTTCTAGAATTAGTCAATTATCACTGTCTGGTTAAATCATTTTATCAAAATCATTCAAAAGACAAAAAACAGATGATAGAATCAAATGCTGGGCCACATGAAATAGCTTGTTAGTAGCTCATAGCTTTAATCTTTTGTGTTGTCAGGGACATTTAACTCTTAGAACTCTTAGAATGTTCTATCCTCTCCTTCTTAAGTAGATGATTTCTCTTTTGGAGACACCTTCAAAGGATGAAGGAAGTTTTCCATTAGAATCCAAAAGTGTACTTAGAGGCCCAGGTGTAGAGAGCTTTCATGGGAGTGCCAGAGTTTAAGCTGATTCATGTTCCTCCAGTAACTGTACTCCTTGAAGATGCACTTACAAATGCATCAGTGGACCTAAACTCCCTTATTAGAAACCTGATTATTTTTATAGGGCTCAGAATTCCTGTAAGCTCCAGAACAAGAACCCTCAGGTTAATCCAGCTGTACTGTTCCTGAATCCAAATATGGGACTCTCTTTGGCTCTGTCCATGAACCCCATTCCCCATTACAAGGAGAGTAGAAAATAAAAGCCTTGTGTGAACCATTGCCAGTCTATTACATGACTGTGCTGTCATTATATCATGCCCCTGAGCAAGGCCACTTACAGAGCCATAATGAACATTTTTTTTTTACTGGCTGATAAATATTGTTATGGCTATGTTTCATAGATGTGATAAATGAAAGCTTCAGTGCCAGGGAAAATATCTCTCAACTGTCAAGATTTTTGCTGAATGTCCAGGTGTTTTGCCCCATTGTTTTGATGTTACTCATAAAATTTATGGTCGTCTGGCAAATCACTGTGAATTGAAGTCACACTGAATAATGACACACAATTGAGATTCAGACTTCACATCTTTCAGAAAAATACACGCTAACACAAATCCTATTATTCTGGCAACTAAGTTGATAAGAGCAATATTTAAAATCTATCCTTAATTTTGTACCTTTGTTCCACCATTATTTTTGGCTTTGCCCGGATTTCTTGCGGAAAGAATTTGAGAGATATGCAGGGAAACACACTTTGATTTTGGTATCCTTGTGATTTCTAACTACCTTAACAACATTTAACTGAGATAGGCCTACAAGGATATTACTTTAAATCTCAGAGGAATTATGTTTATACTTCACTAAAATGTGATTTATATATAAACACTACTCCATGTATGAGATACAAAGGTTGAAGCCATGGATTTCAGTTCTGGTTTCAAAAGTGAGAGTGTTATTATAGTAAGAACACAGAAAAAATGCTGAACATGTTTCTCTGCAGTCTGGTCTGACTGATGCTTCTAATATGCTTTTTGGCACAGTCCATCTTATGGGATACAAACTGAATATGCTAACATCTGAAAATGCCAGTTTCTCTCGTAGTTGTTGTTGTATATACTAAAAGTAATTAGAAACAGAGGAATGGCGCTTTTTACATTAAACAAACAACAATGGCATCTGAAACAAAGGTGCAGTAAAGAATTCTAAGCAGCAAAAACACTTTATAATGGATGAACAGACAGAGAGCCATAGGGGGTGGAGGTTGAAAACAGAAAAAAATGGAAAGTTGCCACTAAGCTACAAAATTGGAAAAGGGCCAGAAAGGAGACAGGGAGGAAAGGCAGTATACCGACAGGGAAGTAGAAATGACAGACAACAGAACCAAAAAACAGGCAGATGTTAGACAAATATTTGCTTTTCATAAGAAAGGAAATCACAAGGGGATACTATTATTAAGCCATAAAATTTGCAGTCTTAGAGCATTTAACATAGCAAAATAATAATCCTCCAGTGGAACTGCCTCTCAAGTAATAAAATGCTACACTTCATTGAAATGGTTCACTTTTTTCATTTGCCTGGACCACATTTGAAAACACAATGTGTGGTTTTCACTATAAAATAACAGCTTTGGCGAAACAATATCAGACTGGCCAGTCTTGGACACTGCTGTGGTCCTCTGTACATAATACATTTCTAAAACAACTGCCAAATTATGGGACCTTGGCTTCAAATTTGGAAACCAAAAGGACTTTCTTTATGAAGGAAAGTGCACAGAAATAGCTTGTCAGAAACTAGAACCTGTGTATTATAATTATAAAACATATGGAAGTGTGGGTGTATTTCTGCATCAGTATATGTCCATTTAACATATGTTTACAGGTTTAAAAATTGTGAGAATTCTAGATTCATATCATAGCAACTAGAACATATCTCTCAACTGTCCAGATTTTTAAAGAATGTCCAGATTTTTGAATTATACTTTTGGTTTATAAAATGTGTGGTTTTCTGGCAAATCACTAAGGGTTGAAATTAACTAAATAATGACATACATTTGAGTTTCAGTATGCATATCCTTAAGAAATTGCACGTTACACAAATCCTGTTATTCCCACAACTTTTTTAAGTTTATAAAACTGATATTTATAGTCTGCCCCTATTTTTGCAGTGGAATTAAAATGTTTTCCTGAGGTTCCAAGTGCATGCCCTACCATATGCTTTTTAAGAAATAAGTTTCACTTTAGTTTCATTCATAGTGGGTTTAAATTAGTTAACTTTTTTTTTTCTTTTTTTTTTTAGGTTTCATATGCATGCCTTGCTAGGGGGTACTTTAAGGTAGAAAAAGAGAAAAACATGTTTTTCCTGATGTGACTTTTGTCTGATTATGTGACATGATACTTCTTTAAAATACTGGTATTTGTTCATTTGGTCATAAAGCATTGAAAAGGTCTTTTTTACCAGTGAAACTATGGTATGAAGAATCATATATGTAGATAGATACACACACACACACACACACATATATATATATATATATATATATATATATATATATATATATATATATATATATATATATATACATATATATATGGATTCACTTCAGAAGCTCGAATTTACAAAATCTCGAACTTCAAATAACCGAAACCAAAACATCGAGTTTTGTAAACTCGAACTTCTGAAATGAAACCAAAAAAAAAAAAAAAACACAAACTTCGCTTTTCCCCACACCCCCCTACTTAAATATACCAACTCCAAGATCGCACTACAGTGGGGAAATGGGAAATCTCCCATCTTGTGCTGTATGCGGAAGCGCAAAACGGGAGATTTCTCATTTCCTGTCAACACCACACAAAAAAAAAAACATTACATACACACAGAGCGTACAAGAATCCTTGCCTCTGTGTGTACGCAATGTATTAAGGTAAGTAAACTTTTATTTTTCAACACTACACATATTTGATTTACTGAAATCTCGATCATATGGTCTCGACCATACGAAATTCGAGATTTCAGTAATTCGATTATGTGAAGTGTACCCATATATATATATATATATATATATATATATATATATATATATATATATATATATATATATATATATATAGTGACTGGTCATTGCCTCCATTATCGCTGGGGGCCTTGGTGAGAAAGTCTCCATTTAAACACACTATACAGAGGGAACACCTGATGCACTGGTAGAGGTATTGGCAGGTACTGAACGCACTGCAGTAGAGAAAGAAAAGAAAAGCATTAGAGTCACAGAATGCAGCAAAAGATGCATATTACTAGATGCGACTTAACATAAATATAATGCGTTGTCTGTACTTAACATAAATATAATGCGTTGTCTGTACTTAACATAAATATAATGCGTCGTCTGTACTTAACATAAATATAATGCGTTGTCTGCACTTAACATAAATAGAATGCATTGTCTGTTACTAATACATCAGTATCAATGACCAGTAGCAGCTAGCTCTATAACATTCCTGGGATGGAAAAAGATGGAGTCAATGAATTTTTACATTTTACATCAAGAGATAAAAAACAGGCCACTATAGACAGACAGACAGACAGATAAATATACATGTATAGGTTCGTAGGTATTTACTAGGCTAACGAACATAAAGAGTTTTTTAAGGCCAGCCATGCATCCCAAATCTCTGACAAGTTCTGGTACCCTTGATAAGTGTAAGCTGGGGCTTGGGGGATGAGACATTTACAAGCCTGAGAGATGAACCATTTTCAGGTTGCCTGTGTCCATTACAGTCAGAAGTGCCAAACCGGAGATGAATTTCCTGTTCTCCATCCAATTGTCCAAATTACACTTGAATTGGGTTTCAGAGGAACTCTGCTTCACATGGACAATGAGTCTGTTCCAGAGATAGGGTAGTCTCTGGGATACATACCCATCTATCTAGCAGATCCTATTCATATCAGAGGCAAGGTTTAAGTCTTTATAACAGGTAATTCTGGTGCTGTTTGTTTTGCTGATTGGCAGGAGGTCCATCAGAGTGGGGTCTTACAATGCCCTGTATGCCAGGCACAAATCTCCCCACAAAAGCCTGTCGGAGACAGAATACAGAGATAGGGCCTTGAGGCGGTCTACATAGGGCATTTTATTTATGCCCTGTATTCTTTTAGTGAAGCACCTCTGTGGACATTGCAATTGTTGGATAAGCTAGTTAGGTACATATCAGCTGGAACATTGTACTCAATGTTAGGTCTGAAGAATGCCAAATACAGTGGAACAATGACTTCCTTGGACCTAGATGCCATACCTTTGTTTATAAGTTGTGCAACATGGAATGATTTCCTCACTACAGTAGACAAGTGATGGTCAAAGGCTAGATTACTGTCTGTGTATGTCCCTAAGTGCCTGACTACTGGGTCAGCTCTAAGGGGTATATTGTCAATATGATACTTACCAGGAGTGGTGGATGACTTCCTGAAGGATACTATTTTATATACGTATATCTATATCTATACACATATATATATATATATATATATATATATATATATATATATATATATATATATATATCTAAAGTAAAGTATCTAGTAAATACAGGCTTCAAGAAAGAATAGTAGCTGCATATTAAAGTAGTGTAGTGACAATGAAACATTTTTAGCTGCTTGTTGAAAGGATTAAACTTAAAGGCATTTTATGAAAGAGTCAGAAGTAGGAAGGTACTGATAGATCTGGGTAGAAAGAAGGTAGTGTTTTTACTGAATGCTTAAATTATAGTGTGCTAATAAGAATTCACAATGTTAGAGGTAGAGAATTCCAGGTTTTTGCAGCAGTTGTGGGGAAGTGTTAGACTATGCAAAGGTTAAGAGCCATTACTATCGTGGTTGCAGCTGATATGAAGAAATGAATGAACGATAGAATGTAATGAAAACAGGGAAATAACAACGCGTGTTTCAGGTTGGTGCAGAATTTTGTGAGCAATAAATAGGTTAAAAGTAGTGAGTTTGTTGTCAGGCTTTATCCAGATACTGGCAGTGAGTGAAACACAATAATGTGCGATGGCAAAATGAGCACATTTTTGAGGCACCGAGATATGCTTTACTGAGCTTAAATTAGAGTGGAAACAGAGGAGAGATGTATAATAGCTCAAGAAAGCTATCTTTTTCTAACACTATGCCTAAGAAGCATGTAGCATACCACAGACTTCTTATGTTAACAGTGCTGTACCATGAGGAAGGTGGACAACCTTCCATCCAGTAATACCCTTCTATAAAAATTTGCAAAAGACAAGCATTCTAGGTCAGACTGTGATGTTTACTGATACTGATCAGAAAGGAGTGACAATTCCATCTAGGACAACCTTCTGTCCACTGATACCCGTCCCTGTAAAGGAGAAGCATCTGGGTCAGACTGTGGTATTTACTGATACTGATCAGAAAGGAGTGACAATTCCATCTAGGACAACCGTCTGTCCACTGATACCCTTCCATGTAAAGGACAAGCGTCTGGGTCACACTGTGGTATTTTCTGATACTGATCAGAAAGGAGTGACAATTTGGGTCTATATTAAATCAGCAAATGCTTAAAAAAGCAAACGCTCATTTATTGACCCCATGTAAGCGAAAGCTTATAATCCCGAACACTTAGAACAGCATTGTTTTTCCCAGGGAAAAAAATTGCTGTTCCAAAAATGAAAAAAAAAAAAGAAAAAACTTTAAAACATTACATAAAGTGGGGGGCTCCGTCCCCACCCCCCAAGACATGGAGGGCTGTGCTCCCCACACACCCCCAACTTAAATATACCAACTCCAAGATTGTACTACAGTGATGAAAATGCAAAATAACGAAGGCGGCCAAGCATTTTCTATCCCAGGGTAAGAATTCGCTTATATGCCATTTCGGTATTTTGCCGTTTCATGCTTTCAACTTCGATCAAGATGCATTCGAAAGAATGCATCTTCGATCACATAATAGGGAACTAACAATTCCATCATGAACAACCTTCTGTCCAGTGATACTCTGCCCTGTAAAGGACAAGCGTGCAAGCACTAAAGACTGATCAGCATATGCTGATTGTGTCCCTTAACAAGATGTGGTCAGGACATCTGCCCCTTCATTCCACTCTAGCTATGCCTCTGCCTGGAGTTCTGTCAGTCAGACTCCGAAGAACTGTCAGATACTCAGAGAAGTACTGCTTTAGTTCAATAAACATTCTTAAATTAAAAGTAGCTTTAAATTATTTATAACTAAGACAAAAATTAGCTCAAGACATTAGTGGTGGTAAAATATTCTGAAGGTCCTATGAATGCTACCATTTTTTTCTCCAGCTAGTTATATATATATTTTTTACAGGTCACAAGTCTGCTATAACTATTTGATAAATATTATTCAACCATTACTAGAGACCCAATCTATTAAAACATTAGAATTACTTACCAAATATAACTAAGTAATTAAACAGTGCCATGCCTATTCTGTTACCATTGTAGGTGGCTGACTAGAATCAGCCAATCAGGGGCAATCGGTGCTGACCATAGACTAGCTCTGCAAATAACAACCATATAATTGAGGTCAGTTAGGGAACACACGTATAACACGTCTAAGCTTGTAAAGGCTCTAGGGCCATTAGCCTAGTAACCTCCTATGAACCTATAGTTATGTGCTAATCCTGATCTGCTAATTTGAATGCAAGTTCCTTCCTCTACAGCAGGCAGCCAATGTTCTTGGCTGTTACGTGTCTGTCTATTGAGCTTGTTTGGGTAGCTGCTTAACCCATAATTTGCATAATGTTAATTCACTATACAGGGTTCTCTCCAATTACAGTGTTTGATCCCCATCAGCAAATTCTGGGTTCTGCAGACAATCTGTCCAAAATATTCTGTGCCTGCTTAACTTGTGTATTAATTAGTGACTACTTCAGGAGAGGAATGCCTAAGCTAAATGAGAAAACAACCTAAAAAGCAAAGTGTAGGCTTCATTGTCATAGCTGAGTTTAGGCACCAGTGAACCCTGCAGTCGCTGGGGACCCCTTGTTCCTGGGGGCTTCCCAAACACAGCAAGTTATCTTAACTTGATATTTTATAACATGTCTGTCAACAAAAGTCTGTACAGCAATCCTGTATGCTTACTAAACCAGGTGGGTAATAATAACTTTTATTTATATCGCCTTTAAAATTCAAAGCTATCACAACGTTTTATCAAGCAACAGGCTTCACATTTCCATTAAATATTTTACCACTGACATAGTGCTCCTAGCTTAGTTAAACCCTACTGGTGGACATTCTCTCCACTAAAACAAACAACATAGCCAGCTTTATGTACCTGCAATACCCATAGCTGTAGGGGAACTCCTTAACCGTCCTTGAGTGTTTGGGGGACCCACAAAAGCTGCTGCTGGTTTTGAAAAAATAAGTATAAAAAATGTACAAATTTCCTGATTATACTCTGTAACCTACATAGGGCTGTGATATGACCCTGTTAGGATAAACCTGATAATGAACATGAACAAAGAAAGTACTAGAGAGATCAATAGCTCAGAGTGACCAATCTCAGAGCACACCTTCGATTTTAAGAAGAGCCGATACTTCCAATCTTCAAGGATGGTTTTCTCTTTCAGGGAACTTTATAAATACTGGCAGAGAGCACCAGATACTATAACTGTTGACTTCTTTGCTGTTTTAAATATTATTCTAATTCACTTAAAAGTTAATAGAATAACACTTTTTGCATCAATATGCATAACTGGACAATAAGAAGTTTAATAATATGATGTCTAGATTTAATTGACTGTCTATAATCCTGAATGATTTTCCAGCAAATCAAACTTTTTATGAAGGACTGAACAAAAGTATGAGGCAAAATCAGAGCAGGTGCCTGGAATCAGGAACAGTGCCAGGCCTGCATCACTCCTAAATGAGGGTGTCTGGAATGAGGAACAGGGACAGGCCTGCATCACTCCTAAATGAGGTAAATGAAAGTGACTTACCCCCACTGCTGTTTGGCGACTGCTAAACAACAGTCACTATCTGGTGTGGCAGTACCAGTGTACCTTGTTACGTACATCTTCGAAGTCATACAAATGCAGAAAAAAGTTCCCAGTCTCAGAGCATAAGTGCTATACTACATGCCATGTATTAAACTTGTGAAGAAGTTTGGTAGACAGCTGAGTTTCTAATAATGATTAAAGGGTTTCGGGTAATAATTCAACAAATGTTTGTATAGTTTATAAAATGTAGTCTGATTCACAGTAATATGCAGCTCAAAGATAACAGAAATTGTAGTCAATGCAGCATTGAATTAAATATTTTGAAGAACAGTACTCATAAAAATTAAGCCATACACAGCACATCAACAAACATTGTGTTTGGTTGGTAAAGTTTCTGCCTTTCAAGTAAGAGGTCTTTCGTTCATTTCTTACAGTTGGTTGTAGTCGGTCTGAAGTCTGTATGTTCTCCAAATGTCTGCATAAGATTAATGTAAATATTTGGTTTTCCTCCCATATTCTAAAATACATGGTAGATTGCTTATCTCTAAAAACTGACTTCATACATTGCAGTTACTTTTTGCCTGGAACTAAAATATTTTGCAAAGGAACAATTCACTTAAGCTGCTTGACAAGCAATTTAATTAAGCATTTTATAAAAATATTGATAGTGAGGGCTCTTCAACACTTACAGTCATTCAAATCATAAGCATGAACCCTAAATCTTTTGCTAATTACAAATAAATATCCACTTTATTGCTATTCACTTGGAATATGAAGCAGGTCCACAACTGACAGGAGTGCCCACAGAAGGAAGCTTACTATCTCTTGACAAAATGCAAGGATAAAAAATTAACACTGAAAGAATGAACAGGAATGACCAAGGAAAAGTGCATTAAAGACCCAGAAAGTAATTTAATCAACAAAATCTCCAAACATAAATATGCCTTCTTATAGAAATTCTCTGTTTCAGATTATACCCTGAGAATACCATTGCAATGTGTTGCCATAATTGAAGCAGAGTTACGGAATATCTTACCTTCTGACAAATGATGCAAGCAAAGTTTTTGTCAAAAATATCTGGTGGCTCAATCATGAGTACAGTCTACAAATTATCACTATTGTAGTCTGTTGAAAACAAGATCTATAGATTAATTTATTTGACTGATCCACAATCGCATCATTTTGGCATAAGCCAAGGGACTAATTAGCTTCCTGTAACTGGAAGGGTAACTCAGCTGCTTACAATGTGTTTATACAATTAATTACTTTATGCATATCTTCCCCTCTCTTCAACTTAAAACTTCAACAGTTTCCATAGTGCTACAGTCATAAAGATTGAGTCCCTGACCCTGCACAATATACTGCCATTTCACACTGTACTAGGTGAAAATATTTTCTCTAGCATCAGTCCAATATGTTGGAGTGCCTTTCTAGTGGATTCTCTAACCCAGCTAATGTTACAAGGTTTTTGTTTGAATGTTAAAGATAACCTTGGTGGTGCTGCAGTAGCATTGTCGCCTCACAGCAAGACGTTATCCCGTTCAATATTCATCTAGAGCGTCTTCTGTGAGGAGACATGCGTGAATGGGCGTACCTTCGTTGAAGGTTGTGCATCAGGGCTGGCAATTCAGCATGTAAAAATCCACTGCCAATCATTAGCAGACTGGAGTTCTGCTGTGGTGACCCCTAACCGGGAAAAGCCGAAAGACACAACAGAAACATCAACAACAAGTTAAAGATAACCTTCTCTCAAAATTAACTGTAAACGCTTTGGAGATGGGAGTTAAGAATTCTTTTCAGCAAATTCACTTAATGCATATAAAAAGATTGTTCAGCATGGTCATATTGTGTGCATTATAAGTTATTACTGTCAGAAAAAAAATATTTATTTTATACTTTATTGTCTGTACTATTTGATATATACTAAATTGATACACTGTTTTGTGAATTTGATGTCTCTGTCTTTATTAGTAAGTAATTGACATTATTTTTTGTATTTTGTGTTTGCTTTATTGTATTGTCTATATATAAAACAACAATACATTTTATGTGTTTTGATTTTTTCTTTTCTGTACAGTCTGTAATTTACATCATTGTTCCTTTTGGAGACAACACATATGCCAAATGGAGAGCTATGCATGGGTGCCCTTTTATTTTTTCTTTGTGGAGAGATGGAGAAATGATGTTGGGGAAGGGATGTAGGTTTGTCTGGGTCAAATAAGTTGGGTAGATGGACATCAAGCTGGGTGACAGTGAGAATCGAGTCATCATCCATTGGAATGTTATCACTGTCACCTCACTGAGCAGATGGAGTGCTACCTGGTTGCGTCTCAGACATGCTGGGCCTTGGTTCTGTAGCCTGTGGAATGGGGGTAGGTGGATCCTGTGGGCCAGGCCTACCCCAATATGCTGTACAGAAAAAAAAAAAATCGGAGAAAAGATAAGGGTTGGGGTGAGAGGAAAAAAAGGGAGAACTTTAGAAACTTCATATGTGACGTACATTGAAACAATTATTTAACTTTATTCTGTTACCTTTACTTTTAACACTACAACCTCCAACAAATTTCTTTATTACTTTTAGTACTAGCCAGTACATAACAGATGCACACTATACTACAGACTGCACCCAGCAGTCCTTGATGTGTGCATATACTGCACATATGCATGTTCCAATTATACTGTTTGCAGTTTACAGCAGTCCATTGATGCCGCTGCTTTAGAGCTCTGACATTACATTGCAATACTGATGAAAACTTAACAGTGTTGTATATTTGGGAAGTGTGGTTTTTGAACCCACATCCTGTAATTAATCTCTAATACTGAAGTGTTGTTTTGGCCTGCAGTAATGACTAATAAATGCATACTTATATTTTACAGTTGTGAGATGCATGCTTAATTTGATACAATTGTATAATAAACCAAAAATACTATCTTTACTTTAATGCTACAATAACAGTACTGTTCAGATGCATGCATATCACATGCATCTCACATCTGTGCCAATCTCGTGGCATGGGTTCACGCATTTAGTTCTCGGTTTGTGACGGCTGTGGAAAAAAGAACAGAATACCATTACCAATACCAATCCTGACTATATCCAGCTTTTAACTCTTACAAGTATTCTCTGTAAGTGATGCTTACACATCTGTGAGGTGCCCCAGTCCTACATTTCTTGATCCAATGTTCAAGGGTATCCATCTTCCTTATCTGGAGGTCTCCGTAGTGATTTCTACATTGTTCACTAGTGCGGGTGATACTAGTAGCACAGTTCAAAGCATGGTCAAGAATAGTTCATGCCTCTGAATTGCAATCTGAGCCACAGTCATCCCTCTGCAGTAGCCTGGGCCCATTTTCTTTTACTAGGAGTCCAAGAAACGCTTTAGACTCCTGGACACCCAATCTTTGAGCACAGAATCTCAAACCCTCTCCACGAACAACTACCATGCCTACCACAGATCAGGACCAATGTAGAATGATGTTTTCCCTCCAATTGCAGGTCTTGCACTTACTGATAGTGCACACTTTTTGGTTTTGCAACATTTGAAAATGTTGTGCATTGCTTAGCATCACATGAACACCGTAGTTGAGGGTGCACACTGCTGGGCAATGTGTTTGCAAGATGGCCAATAGTATTAATTGAATGCATATGGTTTATGTTTGTGGTTGTCTGGGTCCTGTCTGCTACTTGAGTGATCCGTTCATCCAGTTTGTGCACTGCTGCTCTATGTACAAACCAGATGAGCATAGCCAAACTGGTTTGTGCTAAGCAGTGCATCACACAAACAGTGCCCCCAAAATAAAAAAAAATACTGAGAAATTGTTGAAATGAGGAAAATCAGACTATGACATACACAGTAAAAAATGTTAGTACCCATAAGATATGCTAAATAGGTCTGGATTTCAACTCTCATTCCAATGCACCCTCAGAAAACAGGATAGGTGCCTTATCCATCTTTGCCACACAAACAGCTTTGCAGCAAAGAAATGAAGTAATTCCTCACACAACCAAGTGCAAGTGAATGTACACTATCAAGGCATAAACTGTTATTTGTACATTTATTATATTTAATGTATTTGTATGTAGTGCAGTTAGTGACCGCACAACCTGTTATGATTAATGCTTGCAAATATAGAGCTCTGTCTCACCTTTCTATGTTTCTTTGTCATTCATCAGCTATCTGACCAGAACTCAGAGACATACAGTGTGTGAGCCAGTCTAGATCATTTATCTTAAAATGTGTGAGGATATTAACTGGGAATCCTGTGATATGCAGTTGTCATCAAATGAAGGGTAGGTTGGATGGCACAAACAAGCATAGACTGCTCTTTGTGGATGGGAGCACAAGTGAGTTCCCGTTATGGCACATGCATGGGTACACTGTTCTTTCATGGGGGGGGTGACCAAGCTGAGCTACAGTTATGGCACAAACAAGGATACGTTGCTCTTGTTATTCTCCTTGTTTTGCATCCTGCCTGTTTTATCTTGTGAGGGTTGTGAAGTCAGAAAGTGCAATGTGTCACATTACTTTCTAACTTCTTTCTGTAATGATTTCCCATTACAAATGTATTGTGCTAAACTGAGGGCATGCAGCGATCATATTCTTCACAGGTATGACTGTATAAATATTTGATGCCTGAGGCCTACTACTTGCTAATGGAAAATAAGTCAAATGTCTCTGCTGTCACATATTAAGGTAATTTCTGTACAAATCACCCACCTTTTACTTGCTTACTGTACAAAGTAATGAAATACAAAGATATGCCATGATATTATTAAACCATACACTTTAGGTTCAGGACTTACCCCATAAATGCAGCAGTTGTCACAGTTAGTTCAGGGCTGACTGGGTCTGTTGCAAGCAGTACACAGCCAATACAAGGGAAGGTAAAGGTTGTATGAGTTGCCTGGCCTTCAATGCTACTATATGTATGTGAGTAGGAGAAAGGTTTTAAGACGTTTGTGAGTGAATGTGCTATGCATTGTCTGTTAGTCGATGCAAGGGCATCCTGAATACACCTACATCTGCCTGCCAACAACAGCTGCTGGTTCTTCCTCTGATATGAACACAAACAATGGCAACAAATAAGAACTTTAAATGAAGAACAGTACAGAAAGGGAAGCAAAAATGCCATGCTGTCATACAGTCTGAAGACTGGAATATCATGGCATGACCTGTGATGTGCACCACACATTTGGACTTGGAAATCCTGTAAAAGACATGTCAGAAAGTAATTATACACATTGCAGTCAACCCTCACAAGAGCATCCAATATAATGTTGTGATCCAAGGCCAATATAAGTTAAACTTACAATGACCAGTCGAATACCACAAATGCACATATACTAAGCAGTAAGTTAGCAATGCATCAGATAGAAAGCCTTTGTCTCCCTGAATCTAAAATATAGAAACAGGGATATGACTCTGGTATCATCACTTGCACAGGATGCTGTGTGTTGGCCATTACAGAAAGATGTTACAAAGTAATGATACACATTGCAGTTTCTGACTTCACAACCCTTACAACAGAATTCACTATAAAGTTGTGATATGTGGATGCTATCAACTCTCTAAATTTCCAAAAGCAATACAAGTCATAGGTACAATGAACATTTCTACAACACAAATACAGACATAGTAAGCAATAAGTTAGCTATGCACCTTGAGCATCAGACACTGAATTTGTATCCCTGAATCAGAAAGGTAGAACACAGGGATATGGCACAGTTATCATCATTTGCACAGGGTGTTGTGTGAGGGGTGGGATGCCTGGGCTGACACAAGTGGTTGGTGATTGTGTGTGAGTACAAAGGATAAGAAGGCAGACAGTTGGACAAAAAAAAGGACAGTGAGACAAAATAATTAACTGTTGCAGGTGTGTCTGTAGGGGTCCTCCAGGTGAAATTGGTGTGTGAGTATGTGCATAAACATAGCCTAGCTGGGTGCTAGCTCCACATCATGGTGTGTTGGACAAGTGTGAACCATGCATGGTAGAGGTGGCAGTTCATCACTGTCGTCCCCAGGAGTTGAACTGGCATACTGATGTCCAGGACTATGCTCAGATGCAGTGCTGCTGACTGAATGTGACTGCTGTCTGCTGGATGTGCTCCCTTCATAGGAATGCCCAGGGCCACAACTCCATGCCCTGCCACATCTGGGTGTGGACAGCACACTCCTTGATGAATCAGTGGAAGTACTGCCACTACTGGAGCATGATCAGGCAAGGCAACGTTGGCTATTAGCAGATGTTGTGGCTGACTTATGCCCACGTAAAGAAGTTTTCCTACCAGCAAATGTTCCTTCACAGACACTGTTTATTCCATGACATCCCTTGGTACATCACAAACACCCCTCATTCCAACGTGTCATTCATCCAATCCAGTGAATCAGCAACATGGTGGAGGTAGTCACACATGTCAGAGTGAGCTGCATCCACAACCCTAAGCATTTGTCAGGAGCACCTATGGGAATGTGCCTGTGCCTCCCTGATGGCCCTAAACATATGCAGAGTGGGACAGGAAAATGCACCTTCACCAGGTGGAGGAGGGACAGCAGGCCTCCTCTGAGCACCCCTATCAATCTTCTTGTGGCACCCCTCCCCACACTTTGGCGATAATCAGACTCATTGGACACTGAAGTCAGAGTAGCCACACTTCCTTGATCAATGTACATGCCCTCCACCTGTCCAGTATCTGTGGGATCAGTGGCCTACTGGCTGTGTGCAATGTGAATGCAGGCAATGGAAGTCTGTCAGCCTGTGTGTCAGATTCAACATCTGCACCCCCCTGACCATGCCTCAGGTTGGCCACTATCATCATCGACTCAGATGAGAAACTGACATCAGGTGGGACAGGGCCCATTGTTCCACTTTCAGACTCACCTGTGATAAAAAAACGTAAAACACAGGAGTACATTAATACTGGCACTACTACAGTGCAATATATACTAAAAAAGTAACACTTCTGCCAATATTACACACAGTCCTGCAACACACCTGAGATCAGTATCATGCACTACACACTACAATATTTGTTTAAATTGATTAGCAGTACAGACATCAAACTAACTGGCTCACCAACTGCAGAAAGCAAACATTGCTCAAAGCGTGATGGTCCTCAAAGAAGTTAAGCAAGCGTAAGGGCAACAGCATCACAATCAACAGTAACACAGAGGTTAATACATTTGCCCCTTTATAGCTGCAGTAAACAATTGATTGTGGCTGACAACTTCAAGCTAAGCATATATCTATAGGAATCTTCAATACCCCACCAATCAAATAAATATATGTGACACAGATTTAACTTATTCCTTTAAATTCTTTAACTATACAGCAGTATTCAGTTGTTCAGATAACAAGGCCCACTTAGAAGCTGCTCCTGTGATAAAACTCTGGCTCCCACATCCAGCACGTGTAGTAAGGCAGTGTCCTGGAAGCTGACTGTGTTCCATAGATCTGCTAGGAACAACTCATTGGGGGTCAGTGGTAGTTCCCTAGGAGGTCCTCCACCAGTAACCAAGAGATCACAGTCTACTGCAGCTGCTCGCCTTCTTGCAATAGTGATCATATCAGTGGTCCTGTGGCACACCTGTCCATAGGTTCAGCTGTAGCTGCCAATGCCATTCACATTGGCTGTTTCCATAGTACAAGTTTACGGCCCATATCTTGCCTTCCTCTTTGCAGGAGGAAGGCACCATGCTGCCGATAAGCCTCAATTATTACATTGTTTTTTGCCACCTGTGAAGGGTCTTAGACTTGGATTGACACATTTTGATGTCATTATTGCAGATGGCTTAAAAGAAAACAGACATGTAATACATATAAGTGTCACATAACTACAAAATATTGTTTACATATACAACAGAATATGCAGTCAGTCAGTATTACTCACTGGTAAATTAGAGATGTGAAATGCTAACAACAGGCAGAATGCAAAACAAGGACAGTAACAAGAGCAAGATATCCTTGTTAGTGCCATAACAATAACTCACCTTAGCCTCCACCCTCACAAAAGAACAGGCAAATGACCCTTTTATCTAACAAAATATCTTGGAAATCCTACAAGTGCTATCAAAGGACCTGTCCATGAAATATGTCTACATATTTCTCACACAGTAGTTATTTCCATTTATTTTAATGTCTTGCCAGTCATGTCTACCTCTAAAATGGCCAGACAGACATGGCCATGACATCAGTTCACTTCTAAGTAATGCATACAGATAAAAGCGTAAAAGCCTGTGATTCACATTATTGTTAAATACATTCCAGCATATGCATTATGTAGGTGACAAAATGGAACCATACCTTGTGAGAATCAGTACCCCTCTGGAGAAATATAATGAAGAATATGCTTGTTCTCAATGTTCTAAACATATAGAACTAACATCAGCTTGCCTAGCTACAGTGTTGCCTTTTTATATGTTGTAGATTAGTAATGGATTGCAGCTGTGAATGAGTACTGATTGGGAGCAGTTAATCACAACACCACTGCAGGATGCCTTACTTTCACTGGGTGGGTCAGCTTACATCTAGAAAGTGGATCTGGACAGATCATGGGCCTTTCTCATCAACATAACATAGACACTGCAAACCATGCCATGATGTATATGGATAGATTAAAAGTCATGTCACTGTAATCTGTCTGGTATAAGATGAGGTCACATCTGCCTGACCTCCAGCCAGCTGTCGGACCATGCCCTGGTGGGATTACTAGAGATCCAAAACAATGAAACAGCTGATGACATCAACAGTGTCTGTTGAGGACAAGATAACAGTGTCCCACATGCTGGTGTAAAATGCTCAGTGTAATATCAAATAACAGCTCAAACACACATGCGCACCCACACACACACAAACATACACACACACACACACACACACACACACACACACACACACACACACACACACACACACACACACCAAATTGACTGCAGTGAGAATAGAACCCCTAATTATCTACGTGCAGAACACAATATTTAACGCAAGCGCCGCAGCTCAAGTCTGACTTGGAGTGTGTCAGACAACACTTTATAGATGATGACATCAGCAGTGTCTGTTGAGGAGAAGATAATGTTCCACATGCTGGTGTAAAATGCTCTCTGTAATGTCAAGTAACAGATCACACACATGCACACCATGTTGGCTGGAATGAGGATAGATAGCTAAGTGCACAGACTACAGAACACAACACTTAACAAAAGGGCCATGGCACAACAACTATGATTTTTACAAGAGTGCAGGTGAACTTATAGTAGATGACATCAGCAGGCCATGTCAGGAACAATGGCATGGGAAGCCTGCATAGGCACATAACTTCATTGTGTCATATTAGCCTAATAGCACTAGGCTGTTTAGAAACCTAGCTGTGTAACACACAAATACCCTTATTGAGCATAGATGGATGTTTGGTTTAGCACAGCAAGGTTGTGAGCACCACAAGATGACCCTGTCCATGAGGGAGCACACAACATTATGTAGTACACTTTGAGGTGTGGTTGATATATGTGAAGAAAAAGTACTGAGACCTTAAGGTTGTAGTACTTGTTGAGGAGGGGCCAACACATGTATGTATTGTAAATATATGACATATAGTTATATCGGGCCTTTAGTTTGCAATGTTGCCACATGTAGATTTATGTCATACTATAGGAATGGACAATAAACACCAATAATAAAACAACATATATACAGTTCCATAGCTTAGTGAGCAGCGCATTTGTGCGATGGTTAACTAAGTGTACACGCATGCAAGATACAACTGTTTGCATCTAGGAAACTAGTCAGAAAATGCGAGTTGCATTGCTAATGTCTGACAATTAGTAGTATCTACAGTAGAACCCAGTACCATCTGTAATCCAGGATGGGTTTTCACGGTGGGTAAGAAAATTAATTGAATGTATTTGTTTTCTGTTTCTGGCTGTCTGCTTCCGAGGTGGTCCATTTTTTTCCTGAGTCGACAATGCCGTATTTCACACAAGCCACATAAGCAGATCCAAACCTGAATTTATTTGTGTTTGTTCTACACAGCACATCATGAAAAATGGAATTAAAAACAAGAAAAGTAGGGAAAAAAGAAAAGCTTCAGAAACCAGGATGGACGTCTTATTCCTCTTTGCCATACAGCTTTGCAGCAAAGAACTGAAGTCATTCTTCACACAACCAAATGCATCAGAATGTACAGTGCTATGAAACCATCAGCTGTAATTTGTATGTTTAATTCTCTTTATTATATTTGGCCATAGTACACTTATTGATTCCATAAGCTGTTATGATTATGCTTGCAAATATACAGCTCTGTCTTACATGTCTGTGTTGCTTGGTACTTCATCAGTTATCTGACCAGTGGTGTGAGACATGCAATATGTAAGTTATTCCATATTATTAGCTTTAAAATGTGTGAAGATATTAACTGGGAGTTTTACGCTATGCAGTTGCCAACAACTAGGCCTGGTTGGATGGAACAACATCATCAAAATACAATACACCTGCTCAGGCTGTAAATAGCATGTATTAAGCACACCTACTGCTAGCAGAATAGTGCACTATGAGCACCTTCGCACATCTTCATCCACTTTTGCACACCTTTATGCAAGCATAGGCAAAACTGGTATTACTTTCCTTTGTTCTCAGGATATCATGCAAACATAGAGCATAAAAAGTGCAGGAAAGGTTGCATACCCTGTACTCAAACACAGGACCATCTCTATTCTAGCCCTACACATGCATGTGCTGCCACAGGAATAGTTACATGACAAGCATAGTGAAACCTGCCATTCATTCTTCTGTTTCCTGTATGGGCACTAAGAGCAGCATCGTGCAAACAATGACAAAACATTAAAAAAATGACTTAAAATGGACAGAGATGACACATTTTAAAACAAAGTTCAGAGGATGAGACAGAACTTGTGAATTATCACTGCTTACATGCACTTTCACCCTTCACAGAGCTACATGTACACCTCTATAAGTGTAACCTGACATACACCCCTGCTGTCATCATTCACTGTTGACCTCCATTGAAAGCAAACACTGTGGCAGTGCCTACACAAAGTCAGAATCTCTACATGGTTACTATTTTTTGTGATTCAAAAATTCTAATGAGTTTTGACCTAATTTCATAGGATCATAGGAAATTACTAGGCTACTGACCCAGAGGTCATTTCAAGTCTAGCCATTTCATCCCAATGTAATACCATAGAAATGCTAGTCAATATCCAAGATTGCAATTATTAATGACTGCCCATGTCCAGGAAGGTTGTGGGTACTATCCCCAGTAAGAATTTATGGTGCCCCAGCCATTCATCCAGGTTCCTTTTGAACAGTGTCATAGATGTGCTCTGCTTCACATGCATTGGTAGCCTATACCAAAGATGAGGCAGTCTTGGGAGTCAGATCTGTCCCTCCAGCATGTCTATTTAAGCCACAGGCCATATTTTGTTCACTGGAGTGGGTAACTAGTCCCATTTGATTTACAGATATGTAGCAAGTTCATTAGGTTTGGGTCTGAGATTGCTCTGTAAGCCAGGCATAAGTCTCTCCTAAGAGGTCTATATGATACAGAGTATAGTAACAGGGACTTTAGTCAGTCTGTGTAAGGAGCATGCTGGAGTCCCTTTATCTTCTTTGTTAGAAACCTCTCAGTTCTCTCCAATTGCTGCAGGTGCTTTGTATGGTACATGCCGAATGGGGTGTTATACTCAATTATGGGCTGGATTAGTACAGAGTATAGAGAGGTTATAACCTCTTTTGCTCTCAAGGTGATGTCTTTACGAATTAAATGTGCTATGTAGAAAGCCTTCCTTACTACAGTAGACACATGGTGGTAGAAGTTAAGGTTGCAGTCAACTTGTGATCCCAGATCCCTTACCATTTTGTGGGTACTTAGGGTATCATTGTTGATTTGACAGTGTGAAGGGACATTGCTTGTGCCGAAGGGAATGATGATGCATTTCTTTGCATTCAGTTTCAGACTGTGACTAAGACACAAGTTGCTGGTCTGTGTAAGACCCTCCTGGAGTATACTGATATCATTTGGGGATTCAATAATTGCACCCGGTTTGCAGTCATCTTAAAACTTGGTCAGCCACAACCCTTTAGTATTGACCTGAACTTCTGAGGAGTATATACCAAACAGTAGGGGGCCCAGCACTAACCATGGGGTTCACCACTGGTGACAGGTCTGCTGGTTGATGTTGAGTCATTCACTTTGATAGTGTGTGTCTGGTTTGTGAGTCAGTTGGCAACCTGTCTTGAGACAAACAGGTTTACATTCAGTTTGCTAAGTTTATTGGTAATGCCTGAGTGTTGGATTGTGTCAAAAGTCTTTGCCAAGGCAAGGTATGCTGTATGCACAGATTTGTCCTTGTCAATGGCCTTGGTCACATTTTTGAAGAAATCCACCAGATGTAACAGGCAGCATCTGCCCTTGACAAAGCCGAATTGGGTAGGATCCAGGGTTTGGAGGTATGTCTTTATTTATGAGGTCTATTATGATACATTCCTTGGCCTTACAAATGAGGCTGGACAGGCTTATGGGTCTGTAATTCACTGGGTCTGTTGTTAGGCCACCTTTGTGGTGGGGAATAACTATTGCTGTTCTCCAGTCCCAGTAACAAACCCTGTGGTTAGGTGATGATTGAAAAGGGTAATTAGTGGTGATGCTAGTTCATGTTTTAGCCTGTTTACAAAATAGCCTGGGATACCATCTGGTCCCATAGATGGTGTGTTTTTTTGCCTTGGACAAGGCATCTTTACCATGCTGACAACCCTGAATCTACATGGTTGGTAACCGTGTAAGCAGGGAAACTGCAGGGGAGCCCAATGTTGTAAAAACAAGGGAGGGTATTATTCTGCTATACATCTGCACAAAGGAACACCGTTTTTAATAAAACTTGACTGCATTCTATATGATTAGTCTGCTTCAAGGGGTTTACACTTTTACCTGTCTACAGTAGTTATGAGTATATTCTTCATCTGGGGGTGGGAGAGTGAAGCTGCATTTCTGCACTTAAAATGGAATTGTTGCTATTGTTAATCTAATTTTCTAGCATCCAGTATTTCTAATAATGACATAATGTATGTGGTGTTACATGTTAAATTCAGTTCTGTACAAATCTAGGTACTTTAACTTGTTCTTTTTCCATATAGACTCCTTTCCATGGCTGTATTTGGAAACTTTTCAAATACATGGGAAAAATGAGAACAGAGTCTACACAGTTGCTTTACATCTTGTTGAATCGCTACACTGTGTTGACTTGCCTTATTAGCATGCAGTTCAGGTACTTATGCTGTAATTGGCATGTCATGGAAGTTTCCTTGTTTGTGGGTGAGTGTGTGCTGCTACACAGAGCTTACTGAATCTAAATATATTTGTGGCCATGTACACATGGTGCTGCAATGGGCACGTGGTAGAAAATGACTGCATAGGCTTTATTGAATCCCCTCTATATTTTTACAGGGGGCAAATCCCCTTGTAACCCCATTTGGGAGGCTCCACCCCCACAAACTACCTAATTATATCTACCAACTCCAGTGCTGCACCACAGGAGAGAAAAGGTGAAAAAATCCCTCAGGGTTCATTCCTGGGTCCTCTCCTATTTGGTATCTATTTCTCTGAAGTCCAAGCCAACATGAAGGGACTCTGGTGGACAAAATTCACAGACGATTGCAAGTTGGGAGCTATTATTAACTCCCCAAGTGATGTCGACATCCTAAAGAAAGGCCTCACTGAGATAAACGACTGGTGTCAGAACCATGGCCTTAAGCTCAATGCCAAAAAATGTGTTGTCATCCCCTTTGGGAAAAACCCAATTCTCATGAATTACCACATGAATGGTAGTCCACTGAACACAGAAGGTGTTATAAGAGATCTGGGAACGCAGGTTTACAGCAACCTCTCTTTTGACCACCACATTGCCACTGTGGTCAGAAAGTCCTTCTATGTGGAACATCTCATTACTAAGGGTTTTGCATCCAAGAAGAAAAATGTCATTGTCTCCCTCTACTCTTCCCTCATTAGCCTAATCATCGAGTACAATGCCCCATTTGGCATGTACCTCACTAGACACCTGCATCAACTGGAGATGCTGCAAAAGTACCTCACAAAGAGGATCCTAGGCCTTAAACACTTGTCTTACATGGACAGACTCAAAAAACTCCAACTATTCTCTGTCTCATATCACCTACTTAGAGGCGATCTCTGCTTGACTTACAAAGCCATGTCTGACCCAGATCTGTTAGAAATGCTACATCTAAAGGAATCCCAATCCCTGCACACCACAGCTCCACAGACCTCAACCTCATTACCACAATCAACAGAACATGCTGGAGGGACAGGTTCATAACCCAAAGACTGCCCATGCTATGGAATAGACTTCCCATACATGTCAAGCAGAGCACCTCACTGGCCCTCTTCAAGAGAAATTTTGATGAGTGGATGGGAAATAGAAAATTCACCCCAGGGATCACTCCAGTGACTTTACTCGGGAGAGACACTGGGAAGTAAGGTCGGGTGGCACAATGCCAGAGTAATCCTATGGGCTGGGCTTGTAAAGGCGCCCTGACGTGTGTCAGAGTGTTGAACTGTCGATATTGTGTGTCAGGTATGTGTGGTTTCAGTGCTGTGGGCTTGGTGTTTTGCGTGTTGGTTATGTGGGATGTTGAGTAAGTGAAGTAGACCCATATATAGACACGTGATTTGCAACTCAGGGAACTGCATGTTTCATGAGTCTGCAATGGGGTTCAACAAATTGGTATTCTGCAAGTTTACTACCCTGTGGATATCAAACAGAAACATTGATGTGTAGGTACTGCTCTGAGTTTGTTATCATATTCTCCACATGGTCGCATATAGCAACATTTACTGCAGATCTCAGACAAAGAAGGACAAGTATGTTCTCCCTATTTTTGTTTTTTTTTTCCTGTGTCCTCAAACAATGCACCCAGCTCATACCACCTCTCACTCAGTAGAGTTTCTGACTTTACAGTATGGTGTGTGAGTCTGCCCTTCTGACAAATATTAGCATCTTGGGGTGCACCTCACAATCTGACATGCATTGGTCAGGGTTATTTTATGGAGTATGGATTATTTTACTTTTTTTTTGTCCTGGTGTGGCTCCCATAATTTGTGCCTCATGGATTATAGGGCACTGCATACCTATTCAGATATGATATTCTTGTTATATGTACTACGGTTTTGCTGTTTTGTAGTTGCTAACATTGCATGGTCCATCACATTACATCCAATATGAGATATGATGCTATATGCATTGATGGTGTAATGCTCAACACCAAATATGGCTTTATTGTTATATAGCACTGTTGCATATTAAAACCTGCAGTTTCTGCACTTCTGGTGCACAAACATTAAAAATGATGTAGCAGAAAATGCTTGTCTTTGTCAGTCATGCATGCAAATTGCCTTGATTTTTTGTAGCATTTTGCAAAGTGTGTGTGTGTGTGTGTGTGTGTGTGTGTGTGTGTGTGTGTGTGTGTGTGTGTGTGTGTGTGTGTGTGTGTGTGTGTGTGTGCTTCTCAAGAATTTAATGCGATTGGTTGATTCTACCTTACATTATGCCAGAGGAAAGCTATCAAGTATGGTAAACTTTGGATGTTTGTTTTCACCATATGGATACCCTGGGATGCCTCTTATTACTACCTAAATTTCTAGTTGTTTTGGATAAGGTCATGTTTTGCATGCTGGACATGTTGCTCAGTAAGTTTAGCCGAGTAACATATCAGCATTTCAGCAGAATTGCATCTATGATTTTCTTTGTTTGCACAACAATACATGCCTTATTACATGTAGTCTGATACCTCATGCAGACTCTTCATGAATTACAGACATTAGGATTGTTCAGCTGGCTGACTTTATTTGCATAACTGCCCTATGATGTTAGGGTTTGAGATATACAACACTTACACAGACGCATACACACACACACACACACACACACACACACACACACACACACACACACACACACACACACACACACACACACAAACGTTCACCATATGTCAATGGTTTGTGAACTGTGTACGGCTGTGGTTTAGGATTTCTGTTGTTCACCATCTTTATTCATAGTGGACCATGTTTATGAACTTGGCCCATATCATTTAAATTATATCCATATGAAGATTCATAGTCAATGTTTTGTCAGAATATACTTTTAAACAGGTAGGGATAGATGGTTCTGGGATACAGCTCTGTGTACATTATTCAATTATTTTTAAAAAGGTTTTCTCAAGAATAATGCCAGGTCATTTTTCAGTACAAGATGCAAACCAGGGCTTTTGTTGGATAATTTAAATTTGCATTTTACACATAAGTTAGTACAGAATCCTTAAACCTCCTTTTGGCATTTCATTAGCACTGATGATATTCCCAAGAGTTGTTGTCCTCGTATTTTCAGGTATGGGAGATGTCATAAACATAACTAATGATCTATTAGTGTCACACATAAGACTAGCATGATAAGGGATTAATTCAGTTGTTAAACACATTAAGGCAGCATACTTTCATGATAAATAAGAGGCTATGAAAAATAGAGGGGCACGTCTGAAACCCATGGGTCATATTCCAACATTAAAGTTTCGGAAAATAAATCTAAAAACAAATTTGGGTTTTTATGCAAATACCAAGGCTACAAGAGAAGTACTATACTTTCTATAAATTATGCAGTATCTTACAAAGTTTGTATTATGTCTGAGATAACAATGCCTCTAAGAAAGTTGCTAGAGAAGTATATAGCCTAGGGGTAAAGCTATGAATAGGAAGCACTTTCAATAAAGCTCAAAAAATAATAACAGATGCTCCACTATTAAACTACTATGATGTGGATAAGCCAGTTATGTTGCAATCAAATGACAGTCAAATTTGAATAGGTGTCTTCTGGATAAAAGATTAGTTGCCTATGGGGAAAGAATACTTACAGATGTACAAAAGAAATGTGCTGCAAATGAAAATCTTTTAGCAGCAGTCTATGAACATGAGAACTTCACAAATAGATGTATGATATACAAGTTAATGTGGAAATAGAACACAAAGCCTTGCAACACATCAAAGAAATCTTTCTACATGGCACCTTCACAATTGCAGAAGTAAATTATTTGACTAATTAATATGGTCTGAAAGTAAAGTAGAGTCCAGAC
Source organism: Protopterus annectens (assembly GCF_019279795.1). Classification (NCBI taxonomy): domain Eukaryota; kingdom Metazoa; phylum Chordata; order Ceratodontiformes; family Protopteridae; genus Protopterus; species Protopterus annectens. The sequence goes on from NC_056747.1 coordinate 68,388,899, forward strand.
AAGAAACTGAACATAGCAGATACCTTAACTAAAGTGTATATTTACGACAGAAGTATCAACAGTTGCTGGAGTAAGGACAACAGATTCTTTGGGTAATATCACAGTTAAAAAGACAAAATAAAAAAATTTAAAAAATACATTTCTAGAAACATTCTGATAATGACTACACAGTTCCTGAAAGATATGGTAACAAACTTTCTTCATATCTCAACTGAAATTAGGCAACCTGTGAGAAAAAGTTGTATTTCTCATATAATGTGGCATTTCACTTTGATTTCTACATTTTAATCAAGTTATGTGGCTAGAAAATCCTTTCCTTCTGTCAACGTACATGAAGGTGTAAAATATGTCCACTGGCATATGATTAATCCAAACAAAGTCAGTTGTCTCCATAATTGCCTTAATTTCATAATAGCAAAAAAAATAATGCTTCTCTCAAATTGTTTTTGCTTTAGTCTACATTAAAAATATATATTCACATTTTGGGTTACAACTTAATACTATGTTCACATTACAGAGAATGGTATGCAAATATTCATTCCTCTGGTTCGTCACTTTTATGTGAGTGATTGAGTATTCATGATTATGTGGTATAATGATTTCATGAAAATATGAATTATTAAAAAAGATAATCTAATAACTGTCATTTGTAAGGGTTTAAGGACAATGCTATGATTTTGCTCATAAATTTAACCTTGTACTATTCTCACAAAAATAGACCTAAGGGTACATACATTATTAAATAACTGGACTAAGCTTATCCAAAGCCTCAGTTTCACTAACTCAGCACTCTAGTAGCTTAAGATCTTCTTTTGTAAATAATAAAGAATCACTCCACTTTCTGAACCTAAGTGCCCATGGCCCCAAAGGTCGGCACTAGGACTTTCAGTACTCATAAACTGGGAGATATGAAGAACCTTGCAAAATAATTTTCAACATATGTATCATGCCTATATATTACTCTAAGTGTTGGGTTAAGCTTAGCATTTACTTTGTTTTTAACTTTAGTACAACAGAAGACAAATCAGTCAGTTTTGATCAGTGCTGTAACCCGTTTAGCAAACCCAAATAAATAAATTAATCAAATGCCAAATAAATAAATAAATGAATCAAATATAAATAAATTAATTAATAAATGCATAAACATAAAACACAATTATTAGACTGAATAATTGCATCTTTTAGTCATCAAAATTGGTGGGGATAAGAGTGCAACAAAAGCCAGTTTTTTTGACATTTTTTTTTTGGTTACAACTTCCAGTGGTGGCACCTCATAGTTCTCTACTAATCCGCTGTTGAATAACAAACTGAAATTATTTTTGCAAATATCACTTGAAGAAAATATTCTGAATATACCTGTCAATGTCTTAGAGCAAGAAATCTGTACAAAGGCATAAAAAAAGTGGGACAAAGACCCCAGAATAGGGACAGTCTTTAAATATTGCTCTTGCAAACTTAGAAAGTAGATAGAATAACAGGTTTTGCATTAGTATGAATTTTTTTTTATAACAGCTTTATTGAATTTTACATATAAATCAAATAGACATGTAATTATTACATATATTTATAACATTTGATCAATAATAAATTTATAATAAACATAGCATAACCAAAGTATTTACAAAGACATCCATATATACACATTTCAATAATATATATTATTTTCAAGGTTTAATGTCGTGATACATTCCTTTTTCATAATTCCTGTAAACTAACCTACATATTATAATAATAAGTTTTCCTACATGATCTTGATTTAATAGTCCAAAGTTCCAAGTGACGTATTTCTGTAATTGTATTTTTAAATTCATTAAACAGTGGTAGAATATCTGATATCCAGTTTCTGGTTATGATCTTTCTGGCCACTGCTAAGATTGACCATAAGAAAGGAAGTTTGATCTTTTTAACACTGTTATGTATAGGTGTGTTAAAGAGGACCTCAGATTTAGTTAAATTAAAATTGTCAATAAATAAGGCTTGTAGGAATTCATTTACTTTTCCCCAATAGCATTTTAATTCCTTACAATCATAAAACATATGTGCCCAATCTGCATTTTTTACAATTTTTCATCTGTTACATAAATTTTCTTTTTTGGTAACCTTACTCATGATAAGAGGTGTGCAAATGACCTATATATAAATTTCCAAGTGTATAACTTCCATCTAAGTGATGAGGTTCTTTTGCTAGCTGATTCTAAAATGTTCTTCTTATCTTGTTCATCAGGTTGCTTATTATTATTAGAGATATAGTAATTCCATAAACATTCAGAGCAGCTATATGTTTCATCTCTGATGATTTATATATATATATATATATATGATAACCTGCCTTTGGATGTAGTTTCATGTTGTATATTCAGGACTAGATAGTTCAACAACAAAGGGACTGATTTTTTGTTTGTAGGAGATATTACATCAAACTTATTTAACAGGAATTGGCTATATGTTTTTAATTCTAACTAGAGATTATAATCTAATTTGAACTCTTGAATTAAATTGTCTGTAGTTTTGATTTCATTATTTAACATCATTTGAAACCTATATATAAATATATATATATATATATATATATATATATATATATATATATATATATCTTTTTTTCTTTAAGTAATGATATTTTAATGGAATCAGAAGAAGAGACAATTCCTTGTATATAGGCTATAGGACCTAGGAGGAAAGACCATTCTTTATACATTGGATATTTAAATATAAAGTTTCTAAAATTATTTATTAGAGTTGATTTATAAGTTGTTAAATGTTTTGGTGTAACATATGCTGTAAAGAGATATTTTAATATCCAAGTAAATGGATTATTTAATGTATTTATTTTATAAGTCTGGGGTATAATAAATGTGTCCATACATATTACTTCCCAGTATTTCTTCCATTTAGCTGAATATAATGAATCCACTAATAGTGATATTGTTTTGATTACTGAGGCAGTTGAGTACAGATCTTGATCAGGGAAGGCAATTCCTCCTTTCATCCAACTACTTAGATGATATTGTAGAGCTATCCTAGGTTTATTTAGGGATCATAGAAATCTTAACATCAATGAGTTTACATTTCTAACTATTGGTTTTGATGGAATAATGAAATAGATTGAATAATTTATAATATTTTTGGAAGAATTATCATTTTGATTATTGTTAGTCTTTCTTCCATTACAAAGTAGATTTTATCCCACTTTGTTATAAGGGATTGAATATTTTTAAGTATGTCATTATAATTAAGGTGTAGTATATTTTTGATATCCTTGGTTAATGTTATCCCTAGATAGGTAACTTGCCCTGAATCTGGTATATATTTAAGATATTCATTTCCTAGTTTGTTTTTATTAAGGTAAATTGGAAGTATTTTTGTTTTCTTATTGTTAAATGTCAGGCCTGATTTTTTAAAGTTATCCATAGAATCAAATAAAGCAGGTATAGAAGGCATATTTCCATTTAAAGTAAGGAGAACATCAGCTGCAAATAATTATATTTTAGATGTAATTTCAGTATTTATATTAAATCCTATTTCTTTATTCGTTCTTTTGGCATTAGCCCATGGTTCCATTATTAGAGTAAATAAAGGAGAGAGAGAAAACCCTGTTTAGTTCCTTTTAGAACTGGGATATTTTGTGATATATACATACCTATTTTTATATATGCTTGGGTGCCTTTATATAAATACGATATTAGGTTTATAAAGTTATCTGAAAAATTAAGGTAAGTAATATAAACAAATAGTCCCAGTTCACTGAATCAAATGCAGAGTTTATATCTAAACTTGTTAGGATTAAGTCTTTTTTTATTTGATTAATCTATTAATGAAAGTGTTCTTTTTATATTGTCAAATGTATTTCTATTTATTATGAAACCTATTTGATCTTCATCAATCAGGGTCAGGAGTAAACTTTTCAGTCTATCAGCATATATGTTCCTGAACATTTTGTAGTCAATATTCAATAATGAGATGGGTCTAAATGCAGAGCTTTTAGTTGGATCTTTATTTGGTTTCATAATGGGCACTATGAATGTGTATTTCCAAGCGGGAGGATTTATAGCCTCATTCTGAGTTGTTAAAAATACTTTTTGTAATAATATTAAAGCACTTTTAGACATGATTTTATATATGTCTGGTATGATTCTGTCATTCCCTGGAGCTTTATTTAGTTTAAGTTTGTTAATTTGGGTTTGGATGTCTGTATGTGAGATATTGTCTGTCTGTTGAGTCTACTTGTTGTTTATTAAGGTATTTGTTAGAGTATTTGTTTATAAATCTATTGATACTTTCCTTTGAATCCATAGCAACTTCTTTATGATTAAATTTGTGGAAGTGTTCCCTGAATTATTCTAATATGTCTTATATATTATACACTTTTCTCTTTTTCTTTGTGTAATAGATTTATTTAATGTGATTATGTTTGTTGGGTCTTTTAGTCTTATTTTTAAGTCTATTTATGTTTTTGGGATCATTTGAAAAAGTAAGAAATTTATATTTTTCAAGGCATATCATAGTTTTGTGATTAAGGATTTCTAGATATTTATTGTTTAATATGTTAATTTTTTCTTTTATGTCATTATTTATGTTAATATCTTTTAAGCTAAGTTTAAGGTCATCTAATTTATACTGTAGTTCCTGCAATTCTTTATCCCAGGATTTTCTTTTATTATTATACCATTTCATTATTTTCCCATAAAGATATTCTTTGAGGGCATCCCAGATATATACCACATATGTATCAGTAGTGGTGTTTATTTCTATAAAATGTGGTGTTTTGTTTGTTATAAATTCCATAAATTCCTCTAATTTAGTAATATAAGCTGATAATCTTCTGACCTGTACATTAAATGATGAGTTGATATTTAATTCAAATGTTATAGAATTATGATCAGATAATGGACATGAGATAATCATATATTTAGTTATATACTTAGTTATTTGATTAGAAATAAGAATTCTGTCTATTTAAGAATAGAAACTATGTCTGTTAGAGAAAAAGGAGAAGGGTGATGATTTTGGATCTGCTTGGTTATTTATATCATTTAGGTAAAATTAATTCATAAAATCTTTTAGATGTTTGGCCTGTGATGATATTTTCCTTTTATCTTTAATACTAGTTTCATTTACATTTAATATACAATTTAAATCACTTGCTACTATCATTTCCTTTGCAAAAGAGAACAGTTTGATCTAGGTGTTGTTTGACAGTATTAATTCCCATACCTTGGATCCAGTAGACATTAACCAAGGTGAAGATCTTACTATTTATTTCCACTATAACTGAACAAAACATTCCTTTATCATCTTGATATGTGCTTATTATTTTAGGAATAGGTAGCAATTTGTTCCATAGTATGGCTACACCTCTTTTTTTCTGTGAGTGTTCAGAGCTAGATAAAACCATAAGCTTAATTGTATCTAATTTGGTAATATTTTTTTTCAGAAGATGTGTTTCCTGTAAGAAAATTATATTCGATTTATGTAAATGTAAGTATTGAAACACATCTCCTCTTTTACGTGGGTTATTTAAATCATTGATGTTAATGGATATACCTTTCAGATGGACAATTTCAGTTGTTTTTAACTTGTTTAAAGTGATTATTTTTGATTCAAAATCTTTGATTTTCTCCTTTTTTTTGAATTTCCCTTTGTTATGTATTGGAATGGGTTGTTTATTAATATATTGGTTTATTTTATGGATGGAATTTATTTTAATTATATCTAAAATAGAAACATTGTGTATAATACCTATATAGGATGTCTTAAAGAAGTGTATTTTGTTACTAAAAAGTACTTTCATAACCTTAAATACAAACCCTGCACCCTGCCTGGAGTTGTAAACTCCTAGATTCAGAAGCATCTGCTACTCAATTTAACCACGCTAGCCATAGCAGCAGAGCCTCAGCTCCCTCTATATATTTATATTTAGCAATTGCTACTATATTTCCTATTTTCATCTAGGATTTAACAAACAGTGTATGATAATATTTAACTCATCAACAAATATATATATATATATATATATATATATATATATATATATATAAATGTCTTAAAAATACATTGTTACTTTTATGTAAACAAAAATTAAAACTTATTATTTTCTAGGAAGTTATATAATGTTTAGAGATTGTGATTTTTTTCATATCTATTAGATGTTTCCTTATATTAAGTATATTAACCAACTTACATAAACATTTCTATACTATTGTTTGTTTTAGCAGGAACCAGTTTTAAAATAAACATATCAATAATGTCTTTCTCTGCATTCTGTTAATAGAGTATAATGAAAATAATGTGTATTATTAAATCTGGTCTTGTATAGTTTAATATCATCAGTATTCGAGCATGAACAATATTATTATTATTGAAAGCATATATACAAAAATGTGCTTGTATTAGAGATTATAATATGCAAGCCTCATCAAAGGATTTGAAAATATAACAACTTGACTTGCTACGTACAGTATTCATAGATGGAGAACAAGTCACATTTAGCTGGACTAAATTTCTTTTACCTTGTAGTGAATGTGACTTCAGAAAAACTTCACTGAATAAAGTATCTCTGAATGATTTTGTGATAAAATTATTATGCCAACAATTACAGTTCATAAGTACTGCATAGACATATAAGTAGTCCAGCATTAGGCCTCTTTGAAATATCACCTCAAACATATGTCTCTTTCAAAAGACATTATATTAGTTGTTATGTAAATTATAATGAGTAATATTTTATGTGACCCACATCTGATGTTACATTTTCTGTTGTCAGAACACATTGCTGAACTACTTACAGCAACATATATACATTACTACTAAAAGTAATCATACTGTAACACTTGAATAAGATATATATATATATATATATATATATATATATATATATATATATATATATATATATATATATATATATATATATATATATATATATATATAGCTGCAGACATTGCTTGTTATACAGTCTTCATGGTAATGACATCTATACAGTACATTTATACAGTCTTCGTAGTAATCATAGTAATGGCATCTGTTCGGTGCACTTCAGATTCAAAGAGAATTTTTCAGGCAAGCAGCTTATTTTTTCTCATTCCTCACTACAAAAAAATAAGTTTTAATGTTGAGTGCCTAAATTAACAAGAAATACATTAACTTGAACATTAATTAACCATTGTTTGTTATTGCTTTATCAGTCTGTTAGAGAAGGGCTACACCTGCAGTACAGAAAATGTCCAAGGCACAATACACATTCAAAAATATGGGTGAAGAGATCGATTGGGTGTGACTGGTAAACATGCATTAAAAGGAGTGAGGATGCAGACATAACTTGAGAAAAAGTAGGGAGAAAGAAAAAGAGCAAGCTACTGTGAATTAACAACTGATGTATGTTTCATTAATCTCAAAACACCACCACGAACAAAAACTGATAATCCACAAGAAAGGACAGATAGATCCACACCAGAGTATTGGATTTAGCGCTTTCGTTTTTTAATAAAAACTTCATCAGAATCACAATGAATACATACACTGACCCAATAAATACCCTCTACCCTTACAAAATTAACATATATAATTACTGACATCATCATCAATTAATAAAAAACACACCCATATACAAAACAATTAAAGTTACATATGCATATACTAAAATTTTTTTTTTTGAGCTCAACCATAAGCCCATAACCTCCACACCATAATGTATTGCAACACCAATATTATTGCAGATAGCCCTCTGTTTTTAATCTAAGGATAGAACTAACTGAAATATTAGAATTAAGCCCTGGATAGTGTGATGCATTTGTTTTCAGTTGCCATCTTAATTCTTTAGACTCTAAAAAATCATTTAGTGGACCACCTCTTTCTCCCAAAATAACTTGATCAAGCACAGAAAATTTAAATGAGTGTCCAGGGTTATTAATAACATGTACAGCCAATGCATTTTTTGTATCTTGTTTCTTAATATCATAAAGGTGTTGGTATATTCTACTCCTAAGGGCATTAATAGTTTTACCGATATAAAAACAGGGGCATTTGGTGCACTTCCCTATATAGACTACTGCCTTACTACTACATGTAAACTTCTTTTTATGCTTAAAACTACTGTAATTGGGTATGAATATTTCCTTGCCTTCAGAAATAGCTTGACATTGTGAACAAAATCCACATTTGAACATACCCATAGTACCAAAATATTGTTCCTTATTATTCTCCAACATATTTTAATAGTAGTATCTTTTTTGTAAATTATATTAGGTCTTGACACTACAATATTGAGCAACTCTTCATCGGTGTTGAATAAATTCCAATTGTGCTGAATAATGTTAACTATATTGTTGTAATGGGTGTTATACTTGAAAATACCTACTTTATTAAACATATTGCTCTCAACATTAGTATGTACCACAGTATTGTTAGTACCTTTACCAAGTAAAGGAAAAAAAATACTATTTTCCCTTTTTTCCATAACCTCCTGGAAGATGTTGTCCACATATTCACCGGGATATCCTCTGTTGATTAACATCCCCCTAAGTACCTTGATTTGGTTCAGGAATTCATAATTCTCTGAAACCATCCTGGCCAATCTAACCCCCTGTCCCTTTACCAATGCCTTCTTTTGATGAATAGGGTGAAAACTGCTGAGATGCAATAATGTGTTAGAATAGGTAGGTTTCTTAAAAATTGTGGTCTCAAATTGCTGTTCTACTGTGTTTTTGTAAATAGTAATGTCCAAATAGTTAATTTTTTCATATGAAAAGACATGTGAAAATTTCAAAAAGTCAGTAATGACCTCAATACATTCAAGAAACTTGTCAAGTTGGTCTTTTGTATCGTCCCATATAATTAAAATGTCATCCGAATATCAACCATAAAATTTCCAGCATTTTTCATATGGACTAGGGAAAATAAACTCTGTTTCCCAAAAATCTAGGACAGAGTTTGCAAAAATGGGGGCACAGGTTGCCCCCATTGCTACAGCATTGCACTGTTTGAAAAGCTGCTCCTCAAATACAATGATATTAGTCTCTAGGACAAGTTCCATTAATGTTCTTATAGTCAAAATACGATTGTGTTCATAGCCAGTATGGTGACATAAATAAGAATAGAACCATTGAATACCAATTTCATGAGGAATGATAGAAAATAAGTCTTTCTCATCTATTGTAACAAATATAAGGCTATCCTTATATATTTCCTTATTAAGTTTCTTTAAAAGATCCCAAGAATCTTTAAAAATCCACTGACAATTGGCCAAGACATCCTTGAGTTGGATGTCAATAAATCTAGCTATAAAATAAGTTTTGGACTGTTTGAAAAAAAATTTGCTGTTTTTTTCCCGCTTCGGACTTCAGGAGGACCAGCAGCAATACCGGTGATGACACTGTTAATGGGGATATCACACTAGCTCAATGGCAGAGGCAAGGCGCCGATAGAGTGGTGTCGTCGGAACGAGAAGGTGAACGGACTCCTATACAGGCAGACAACAAAAGAGGCTGCTCATCCTATAACGGAAGACCGACACTATTGCAATGGTTACAAGAAGACCATAATTGGCGTTCCAACTCTACCAACAACAATAACTCTAATGGTTCACTTAGTGAACAAATTCGTCTTTTAGAAAATTACATTTACGATTTTAGGAAACTGCAATTAGAAAACAGCTACCTTCGGGAGTGTTTACAATGGGAGCAGATCCCAAAAGGGCTTCGGTCATGGCGCTACCCGACTGGATTACAGAAGGATTCCGAATTACATCAGAAACTGGTAAAACTTTTTAACCGGAATGGTTGTGAATTACTTGACTGTCTTATAAAAGATAATGATAAGAAAATGGATATATTTAATGACAAAATTGTGCATACGAATAACCTTATTCAATCTGACTTGTTGTTTGAATATAAAAAACTGGAATATGATAATATCTTTAAAAATGTGGATCATTATATTAGTGATTTGAAAAATAGGAAGGAGGGGAAGCTGAGAAGGGACGAAAAAGAGTGTGCTGAGAACAGAGCATACCCCCCTCCTCCCCTCAGTCAAAGTAAGAACAATATTGTTAGTAATGAATATGACAATAATTATGTATTTAATGATGACAATGGTTTTAGAGCTGACCCTTTAGAGTTCCCCCCTCTGAGGAGATCAGAACGATTAAAGAATCAGAGAGGGGGGACAAAACAATACTACCGGAACTACAGGGGGAAAGTCAACATTCCCTAACTAGTGAGGTACTATGGATTAATGATACTGACCAAGATGGTGCATTCCCTAAAATTATCAGCAATAAGAATGCTGACTTTATGATCTACAACTACAGTAATGTGTCTTTTCAGGATAATATTGCTGACATTTTTGAGAAAGGGTTATCTTTTGTTCCTTGTAGAAGGGGGGGTCTTGATGATGCCCTTATTGATTTGAAACTGTATACAAGGAAACTAAATTTCCAGTTTTGGTTTAAGGACTGTAGTTATGGTATGGATGGTAATCCTTGTAAAAAATCAAGTGCATTTAACTATCCCCTTTGCCCTATTGTCCAAACTTTTGAAAAAATGTGTAAACTGGATATACGGAGATTATTCAAAGGAATTAATAATGTGGATGATATAATGAATCTAACTAGATCCGAAATGCATATACTACAAAATGTTTGTGATAATCACACTATAAGGACTATGAAACTTGACAAAAGGGGTGGGTTGATCATCATGGATAGAAATACATATATAGAGAAAATGTTTGAGATTTTACATTCAGACACTTATTGTCAAATCTGTGTTAATGAGAAGAACATTTTATACAGAAGGGTGGATTTGATTTTGGAAGAATTACTTCTTAATAGACAAATTTCACTGGATGAACAGTCTTTCATGGTAGTAAAATCACCAAGGACACCTACAATCTTCGGCATTCCGAAGATTTATAAAGATCTTAGGAACCCCCCGGGGGTTTAGGCCTATTGTGGATGCCAAGGCATCCAAAACTTATTTTATAGCTAGATTTATTGACATCCAACTCAAGGATGTCTTGGCCAATTGTCAGTGGATTATTAAAGATTCTTGGGATCTTTTAAAGAAACTTAATAAGGAAATATATAAGGATAGCCTTATATTTGTTACAATAGATGTGAAAGACTTATTTTCTATCATTCCTCATGAAATTGGTATTGAATGGTTCTATTCTTATTTATGTCGCCATACTGGCTATGAACACAATCGTATTTTGACTATAAGAACATTAATGGAACTTGTCCTAGAGACTAATATCATTGTATTCGAGGAGCAGCTTTTCAAACAGTGCAATGGTGTAGCAATGGGGGCAACCTGTGCCCCCATTTTTGCAAACTCTGTCCTAGCTTTTTGGGAAACAGAGTTTATTTTCCCTAGTCCATATGAAAAATGCTGGAAATTTTATGGTCGATATTTGGATGACATTTTAATTATATCGGACGATACAAAAGACCAACTTGACATGTTCCTTGAATTTATTGAGGTCAGTACTGACTTTTTGAAATTTTCACATGTCTTTTCATATGAAAAAATTAACTATTTGGACATTACTATTTACAAAAACACAGTAGAACAGCAATTTGAGACCACGATTTTTAGGAAACCTACCTATTCTAACACATTATTGCATTTCAGCAGTTTTCACCCTATTCATCAAAAGAAGGCATTGGTAAAGGGACAGGGGGTTAGATTGGCCAGGATGGTTTCAGAGAATTATGAATTCCTGAACCAAATCAAGGTACTTAGGGGGATGTTAATCAACAGAGGATATCCCTGTGAATATGTGGACAACATCTTCCAGGAGGTTATGGAAAAAAAGGGAAAATAGTATTTTTTTTCCTTTACTTGGTAAAGGTACTAACAATACTGTGGTACATACTAATGTTGAGAGCAATATGTTTAATAAAGTAGGTATTTTCAAGTATAACACCCATTACAACAATATAGTTAACATTATTCAGCACAACTGGAATTTATTCAACACCAATGAAGAGTTGCTCAATATTGTAGTGTCAAGACCTAATATAATTTACAAAAAAGATACTACTATTAAAATATGTTGGAGAATAATAAGGAACAATATTTTGGTACTATGGGTATGTTCAAATGTGGATTTTGTTCACAATGTCAAGCTATTTCTGAAGGCAAGGAAATATTCATACCCAATTACGGTAGTTTTAAGCATAAAAATAAGTTTACATGTAGTAGTAAGGCAGTAGTCTATATAGGGAAGTGCACCAAATGCCCCTGTTTTTATATTGGTAAAACTATTAATGCCCTTAGGAGTAGAATATACCAACACCTTTATGATATTAAGAAACAAGATACAAAAAATGCATTGGCTGTACATGTTATTAATAACCCTGGACACTCATTTAAATTTTCTGTGCTTGATCAAGTTATTTTGGGAGAAAGAGGTGGTCTACTAAATGATTTTTTAGAGTCTAAAGAATTAAGATGGCAACTGAAAACAAATGCATCACACTATCCAGGGCTTAATTCTAATATTTCAGTTAGTTCTATCCTTAGATTAAAAACAGAGGGCTATCTGCAATAATATTGGTGCTGCAATACATTATGGTGTGGAGGTTATGGGCTTATGGTTGAGCTCAAAAAAAAATTAAAAAAAAAATTTTTAGTATATGCATATGTAACTTTAATTGTTTTGTATATGGGTGTGTTTTTTATTCATTGATGATGATGTCAGTAATTATATATGTTAATTTTGTAACGGTAGAAGGTATTTATTGGGTCAGTGTATGTATACATTGTGATTCTGATGAAGTTTTTATTAAAAAACGAAAGCACTAAATCCAATACTCTGGTGTGGATCTATCTGTCCTTTCTTGTGGATTATATGTTTCATTAATCTGCAGATGAATTCAAACTAAATTAAACTTACACAACACTAACAAGTTATCAACCCCAAATAACATGTTGCTTCTGCAGGAAGAAAGTGTTTTCTACCAGTTTGCTTGCTTCTGGCATATCTTAACAAGCAGAAATGAAGAACTAACATCTCAAACTATTAATCGTAGCCTGCTGAAGAAAGATAACATCCTTGAAAGTTTGGGACTTATACTGAAAAAGAATGATCTATTTCAGAATAAATTAAGTAATACGTTACTACAATCTGCTGACATCAGATTAAATACAGGCTGACAAATGTAAAATTAAAAAATAAATTAGGTACATAAGAAAAAGATATATTTTTACCAATGACATTAAAATTTTCATTAAATATTCTACATTATATAAGAGAAAAGAATGCATGATTGTTGTTTAATGCCCAGTCTGAACGTGAATGTCTACTCAATCTCGATGAAATTTCCATCAGTACTTATGATATTTAAAACAAACCAGAAAATAAAAGAGAGAGAGAGAAAGAAAAGAAAAAAAATATTAATTTAAGTCACAAACCATGTTTTTTTACTTTTATAATACCAGCTGTTAAGACTGCATTATAAAAATGTTTTTGTAAGGTCCCATCTTGAAATTAAAGCATCAGTGCTAAAAGATCTAGTACTGTAAAAAGTAAATTATCTATACAACCTTTTAACCTTTTCTGACTTGCTTTAAAGAAACTCTTAGGAGCAGAAAATTCAGTTTACAGAGTAATTAACATTTAGAAGTTAACTTAAAAGCAAATAGTTTAATAACAATAAACCTGTAGATAAAAATGACAGTAGAATCCTTTCAATTATATATTATAGCATTTTTTTCATATTATAAGCTAAAAACTTACATTTTTGTTCAAAAATTCATTTTTCCTTCTGTTTCTTCTTTGCAATGATTTCTCTTCCTGATTCAGCAAATCCACCAACTTCACATCGCACTACAGTGTCACTGAAGGACAAAGTTCAATCTGCAACATCAGATAAGTTCCTGAAAAGCAATGGAGTATAGTGAAGGTGTCTTATACTTGTGGCTATGCTTCTGAAGCCTGTGGGAACTCAGAATTGTCTTTCATGGTGAATTAAGCAGGAAAACAGTAAGTAAAACCTTTTAAACTTTTTTTACGCAGCTTTCCTTGCCCTTAGAAATCAAGCCATGTAGCAACCATTGCAGTGTGCCTTCTCAGTTATGGAAAACATTCATTACAGTCCCGCAACAAGCACTCACAAAACCATTACAACAATTATATCTTATAATGCGATATTCAGCAGTCCCAGTACATTAATAACATAAAGCTATAACAATAAGTATTACTATCTGAATTTACATTTTTTCTCCCATCTCTCCCTTCCCCTCCCCATTGTAAATAGCAATAATAAAATCAGCAAACTATTAAAAAACATCTAATAATAGTATTGAAACACAATATTTACTACAAAACCTCAGCAGAGCATATAAAATATAACTAACCTTTGGATTAGACTTCACTTTTCAAAGTATAGCAGTCATAGATACTATAGTCTATTCTGGTTATATTCTGTGTGGTCTTTTCTTATTATTTTTAGCATTGGTTTTCACTAAAGTAAAGATTATAGGTAAAAGTTTAAGTATGGAAATTGGTTTACCTTTGAACATGACAAATTTTATGTTATTATTTGTTTTTCAGTCTCTTTTGTTTGTGAATAGTCTTCCAAGTCGTGTTTGTTGCCATTCTTTTCAAAGATGAGCTTGTCCATTCCATTTCCTCAATTTTGTCTAACATTTTGTGTTTTTTAATATATGTCAAGGCTGCGTCTAAGTTTTTAAATATTCTAGGACCGTTTGGGAGAAATATCTTCAGTTTGGCTGGAAAAAGGAGATGAGTTTTGATTTAAGCTTTCTTTAATTCATCAATGGTAAAAATATTTCTAGTTTGGCTATAACCATAGAGGAATAGTCATTATCAAATCTGATGACCGTTTCATTAACTTTAATAGGTGCTTTTGTCCATGCTATTTTTAGTACCATCTCTTTATCATATGAAGACAGAAATCTAACAATAACTGATTTGGGAGTTTTTTGTTTGCATTTGCAGACGACAAGGACCTATGGGCTCTTTCTATGCCAAATGATAAGGCTTCTGGCAAGTCTAGTGTTTCAGGTAACCACAATGTTAAAAAACTTATCATATTGTTGCCTTCGATGTTTTCAGGTAGCCCAAAGATTCTTTCGAGACCTATTCTCTAGGTCATCTAGTTTATTTTGCAGGAGAGTGTTTTGTTTGAGAAGGAATTCAATGTTGTTTTCTCCTTCGTGCATTCTGTTGTGCATGTCATTTAATGCTTCCTCTATTCCATTTATTTGTGTCTTTTGTTGTTCTAGATCTTCATGTAATAAGTCCATTTGCTTAGAGCATTTTTCTTTGAAGTTCGCAGTTTTTGATTCAATTCTGTCTATTTTGGTTGTCAAGTCCTGCATATTTGATATCAAAGTTTGTAGTTCCTTTCTAAAGGTGCTATCTTGATTGTTGCCTTTTGAAAAGGTCATTCTGAAAGTTTGTGATGAGTATATATATTTCAAATAGATTTTTGACGGGAAAATTTGTCTAAACCAGTATTTTTTTATATTATCCTAGACATAGATATCAGGAAACTATTTATATAAAAACAAGTTTCCTGTCATAAAGGTTAAACTGAGAGGAGCTGAAGAAATCTACTGCTATCTGGTGTTCATCTTGGCCAAACACCCAGGATGAATTTTCTGAAGAGTATGAAGTCTGAAACTCAAATGCCTGTTATTATCTTTTAACATCAATCTTTAATTATTTTCCACTAATATGCCAGAAAACCACAATTTTATGAGAAACGGACCAAAAATATGAGGCACAAATCTGGACATTCTGTGAAAATCTGTATGGTTGAGAAGTATGATTCTCAAAACAATATGGCCCTAAGGGGTCTATATTATGTTATTGAATGCTGGTAATGTCAAACACCACAACACCGGCACACAAAGGCCGAACTGCAAATACGTCGAACCCCCTAAACCACAAATTTTCAAATCTCGAACCATCATAGTCAGCCAACACCACCGCGTGCTACATACTACATACCCAAACATAATAAATAAAACACATACATACACAAACCAAACCCTACTTCTAACATTTCACTAAACCTTACATACATTACTATCTATGCACTTACCTTAACCCACACCCTAACCCTAAGGTCCATAACTATCGCACACTTACCCTAAAGACATATAACCAAACAAAAACAAAATAATCCACACACATACAGTTAACAAAACCCTACTTCTAACCCTACACTAAACCTTACATACATTACCTATCTATGCACTTACCTTAACACGCACCGGAACCCTAAGGTCCATACCTACCGCACACTTACCATACAGAGCTATACCACAGACGGGCCAACCATCACACTTCGACATTTCGTATTTTGCGGTTTTGTACATTCACCTTTACCGTAGTTTGCGCATTACGTGTTGGTGTTGTGGTGTGTGACATTACCAGCATTCGATAATGTAATATAGACCCGGCCCTAAGTGCTGTGAGGCTTCATGCATTAATACTTTTTTCAGAAGTGTAAAATTATTACAGATCCAGAGTTAAGGCTAATTACTTACCATGGTATGAGAGTACATTTCTATTTGGAGATGCAAATTACTAAAATGTTCTTATTATTTTGGCTTGAATGTTTGGGCAGCTTTCCTACTAATTACCTCAGGTTTTACATAGAATTTTTATGTGCATTGTTATTGGTCAGTGCTGTTAACGTTAACATTCCTAGATACTTAAGACAATGTGTGGAAGAATAGTTCCATATCAAATTAGGTATTATTCCTCAGTTATGTTGTTAAGCTGTTATGTGTATTACCTCTCAGCTGCAATGCTCTGGGTAAACAATGTAGTCTGCTGATATTTTAAAGAAGGACATAGATTCATAGATTCATAGAGTGTTACTAGGCTAATAACCCAGGGGACTTTCTAAGCCAAGCCAAGTTTTCCTGAAAGAATAATGATGTCCTGTATCCAAACAGGACATTGATATCCAGGCATTTATAAGCTGCCTGTGTCCATAAGGGACATGGGTGCCTGGCACAGTGTAAATTTCCTATTCCCCATCACTGGTCTAGATTGCACTTAAATTGGGTAATAGGTGAACTCATCTTCACATAGATGGGAAGCCTGCACCATAGGAGAGGCAGTCTCTGGGACACATATCTGCCTCTCCAGCATGTTCTGTTTAAGTCACAGACAAAATTCAGGTGCTTAGACCTTGTATTTCTGGTACTGTTTGACTTACAAATATGTAGGAGATTCATAACTGTGGGGTTTGCGTATGCCTTCTAAGCTGGGCATAGATCACCCCTCAGTAGTTTATAGCAGACTGAGTAGAGGGAAAAGGCTTTACAGTGCTCTGCATAAAGTAGGTTTGTTACACCTTTTATTCTTTTTATAATGAATCAGTGAGGTCACTCTAGTTGCTGCACATGCCTGGTCAGGTACATACTGGATGGAGCATTGTACTATATGATTGGTCTGATAAGGGCAGAGTACAGTGGGATGATGACCTACTTGGACTGAGATGCCATACCCTTACATATAAATTGCATAACAATAAAGAATTTCTGCACCACTCTGACCACATGGTGATCGGAGGTAAGGCTACTGTCTATGTGCATACCCATATCATTGACCACTGGGTTGACTCTTAGGGGCATATTATCAACATGGTAATTAGCCAGGATGGTTTACTTCCCAAAGGGTACAAGTATGCATTTCTTAGCATTTAGTTTAAGACCATGGCTTTGGACCATTTGTTAGTCAGAGATAAACCTTCTTGAAGATTCCTAAAGTCTGCAGGTTAAACAGTGATAATCTCCAGCTTGCAATCATCTGCAAATTTAGTCATCCATAAACCTTCAGTGTTTGCTTCCACTTCTGATAAATAGATGTCAGAAAGGAGTAGTCCCAGCACTGAGTCCTTAGGGACTCCCCTAGTGACTGGCCTCTTGGTGGAGGTGGCCTCACCTATTCTGACCTCCTGAGTTCTACTCGTGAATCAGTTGGCTATCCAGTGGGTGATTAAAGGATTTATATTTAATTAAGTGAGCTTGTCTATAATACCTGAATGGCACATTGTATGAAAAGCTTTGGTCAAGTTAAGGTTGGCTCTGTACACAGTCTTGTCCTCATCCATTGCATAAGTGATCCTCACAAAGAAGTCCACCAGATTTAATAGGCATGGCCGTCCTTTAACAAACAAGAACTGTGATGGGACCAGTGTGTGCAGGTTATGTATGCCCTCATTGTCATGTCCATGATGATCCTTTCCATATCCTTACATATGAGGTTGGTTAGACTTCTGGGCCTGTAGTTATCAAGATAAGTGGTTGGACTTCCTTTGTGCAGGGGAATGCCTGTAGCCATCTTTATTCCTTGGGCAGAAAACTCAGCTGTAGGCTCCAGATGAAAAGTGATTCAAGGGGACCAGAGAAATTATGTTTCATGATGTTTAGTAAGCATCCCATGATTTTACTGGGGCTAATTGATGCAATGTTTTTGGTCTTGGTAAGTACATTGAAGACCTGTTCCCTAATAATTGTTAGAGGGCTTATGGAATGCGATACTTCCTTTGGACTATGGGGGGATCTGGAGAGAAATTTGAGCTGAACCTGTGAGCCAAAAGGTTGGCAGCAGCCTCAGGTTTCATGCTTTTTAATTTCACCAAATCTTTTGGGCTTCTAATACCATGATGAGAATGGACCCCATTCCTAAGTCAAAGTATGATTTAAGTTCATGAAATTACTATTGTTTCAGTCTTTGATGTCAGCCAGAAGTGTTTTTGCAGCACCTGCAATGTGCCCAGTAATGACTCCTTCTGCAGATATACCAGTAACATATCTAAATATGATTGTAGATTCTTTTTTATAAGACCCGTTGTTCCTACTACTAGTTGAACTGTCTGGTTATCTTTCTTCCACATTCCTCTCATTTCTGCCTGTAAATCCTGATATTTTATGACTTTGTGTCCGTCTGTACATAAAACACTGTAGTGACTAGCTGTAATGATTCCAGTGATCAATGCTACTTTTGTCTTCTTTTCATGGACAACTATATCTGGTTTTCTCTCATCTGTCTTTTGAACTGTTGGTAAGGGGTGATCCCATGTGATGTAGGCTTCATCATTTTCTATGATGCTTTGTGGCTCATGTTTCCAGTGTTTTTCAGCAATTTCAATATTATAATATTTGCACAATCCCTAGTGCAACAGTTTTGCCACATTATTATGTCTTTCAGTATACAGACCTTCTGCCATCAGTATGTCACAACCAGCAACAAGGCGTACAACTATTTCCAGTTCTGTTTTACAAAATCTACATTTGTCTGTTTCTCCCACATGTTCAATGGGCTTTGTAAAAACCAACCTGAACGTGGCCCACCTTCTTGGGCCACCTATATTAACCTTTCATCTTTTGGTTTGAATTTGCCTCTCCTTAACCATTCCTGCATTTGATGCTGATCAAGATAAGGTTATTCCAGGAGTTTTCTACACTTGCAGCTATATTTATGCATTTTCCACATTTCTTGCCTTCTTATCTGATCCTTCACTTTGTATTATTTCTTTTGTTTTTTGGCACATTCAGTTGCTGCCTGATTTTTATCTACTTCTGGTTTGATTTCAATTTCAGTTCCTGCTTGAAGCCAATATGCTGGACTAAGAAGGGAAGTCATCTTAGATTTATTCTCCTCTTTTTTCAAAACGTTCACTATGTTTGGTCTTATGAGGTCAGCAGATATGTATGCAGTCCCACAATTGCAGATCTACACATGTAATCAATTTCAAGAATGCCCATGCCTCCTTTGGAACGTGGAATATATAATTTTGATATGCACTGATTTTTATAAATCATTTGATGAGCATAAATCATCCTTTTTTGTCTTCCTGTCTAATTTATCCAAGACCTTTTAAGGTCAATCACTCCAAAATTGTAAATTAGGACAGGAAGAACAAATTGGTTTATAACTTGAACTTTGTTCCTTGATGACAAAGCTGTTTTTGGGATTAATTTAAGTCTTCTAAAATATTCCTTATTGAGTTTTATTCAGTGATGGGAGTAATATATTACAATAAGTAATGTATTACTCTGATATATTAAAATTTCTAGTAATTAATAATATAACTAGTTAATTTTTCAAAATAGTAACTAGTAATAGTAATCTATTACTTTTTTTAGTAACTAGTAACTTAAATGTGAGTTACTTTTGAGTTACTTTTGTTTAAACCAGTGGTTCTCAGTGTGGGTGATATAGCCTCCTAAAGAGTGATGTAAAACTTCTGGGGTCCCTATATAGTATGGATAGTAATCAAATGTTAAAAGGTAATAGACACTTTGAAGTGGCAATTTGGATAAACAAATGGCAACATAATGCTGGCACAACTCATAGCATGTAGCATTCATAAGCGACTGTTAGAATTAGTCTGGAGCAAAATTTTCTTCATTTTCTTTAACACTGCAAGGAGGTGAAAGTTAATGATGACCAGACTCCGGCCTTGCCCTGGTACTGTGGGACTCTCACCCACTAAAACATCCCCTAACACTGGGACAATTCTAACCTGCTAGAGATCATATCCTTACCTTGCAGTATAATAAATGGCATTGGTTCTTTGTGCCTCCATCATTCGGAATCAAACCCATCACTCATCAGTTGAGCACCTGATGCCCCAACCCCACTGCACCAAGCAGGACTCTGCAAGTGCATCTGTGATCAACCAACTTTTGTCTTGACAATATTTTGTTATGTTCTATTTAAAATTCTTTTCGGGTTTTGATTTTTAGTTGCTGAAAATACACAAAATGTGATAGGTTTTTATAGGTCTTGTGCTGTTGGCTGGTTTGGTTTAATTATTATCGGTGAATCTCTAGCTGTGACAACTAGTCTTTTTCTCCTTTAGGTTGTGCCCATTAGGGATCACCATGGTGGATCAGTCTGGAGACCAAGTGGCAGTGGAGTTTTACATTGTTGAGTTGCCAGCCCAGCTTTCAACCTTCTTCAGAAGGCACACACATGCACACATTCATACCTAAAGCCAATATAGAATGTCTAAAACACCTGAAGCATGTCTTGGGAATGTGGGAGGAAACCAGAACACCCTGAGGAAACCTACTTGAACACAGGGAGTGTAGATCATAGTGTGTGTGTTGTACTTTTAAAGCTACTGTAGTTCATGGGCACATGCATAAAAAGTACTGAGCATGTGCAAGCAGAGTGCCATTTTGTGTAAGCAGCTAGAGTGAAAGCATGTATGTGTATAGCAGTCAGTCACTTAGCTAGTTCGTTTAAGTTTTATGTTCCAGTCATCCATCCTGATGTGTTTGTGTTTAATAAATATCTTAAATGAACACCCAAGCCTCGTCATCTTATTTGAATACACACGAGTGACATGGTATCATAATGTGATCCAAAGTCAAAACTTTAAAACCATGAGGCACACAGTCAGAAATGGAGGAATATACAAGAGTGGCTCAAATGACTGGTAAACAGGTCAGAAAATAGTTCCAGGTTCTTAAACTCATTTAAATGATTTTTCCCTCAATGAATATAAAGCAAAGCATTCCAAACCAATTACTGAATAAACAAAATGTTCAAAATTGCGACATATTGAAATAATTCCAAAAACATTTGAACCAATATCCGAATCGTATAAAATGTTCAAAAAAGAGAAAACAACTGTATTTTTTCACAATGTCCTACTTTTTCACATTAATTAAAGCTATTCAAAGTATCTAAAGTGTGCAGAGTGTTGGCACTGTGTGCAGAATTACAGTACAGTATTTTCAAAGAGTGCAGTTATTTCAAAGAGTCTGTTGTACAGCTGAATATAATTACAAGTACCTGGTGTGTGTTTGCCACTTATTTGGCATGGCAGAGGGATTTCACAGACCTGATCTGCTTGTGTTTGATAATAATACTGCTGAAAACTGGAGAGCGTTTGAGCAAAAATATATTTTCATAGAGGCTACTTTTTCTGATAAAGACGCACATACAAAAGCATTTATTCTGCTCAATTTAGCTGGGTCAGAAGCTATTGAGAAAGAACATTCATTTGTCTATGCAACTGCTGTTTATGCAGAGAAGGGGGAAGACAGCTATATTGTGGTACAGGCTGAAATGTGGGAAGACTGTGAGTGCTTAAAATGTAAATTTAGAGAAATGTGCAACCCTCAAACAAATATTACAGTGGAAAGGCACTATTTTACACAAGAAATCAAAGCCCTGGTGAAACTTTTGCAGCGTATATAACTGACCTGAGAAACAAGTCAAAGGCGTACAGATTTGGTGATCTGAGAGATGAGTTGATAAAAGACAAGCTTGTGTGTGGTGTTAATAAAGATGCAGTGAGAAAGATTTTGCTTTGAGACAGTGATTTAACTTTAAGTAAAACCACAGAGATTTGGCAGATGTATAATCTTAAATAAAAGTACACAAATACGCTTACAAATAACAAAAACATGCTTGCAGCTTCTTCCAGCATGAATGTTGATAGCATGCAGCACACTACAGCTGACATTTGGTCCCATCACAATCCTAGTTTCTTTGGTGTCACCACCCACTGGATCGACTGTGACATATTTCAAAGAAAGTCAGCTGCTTTGTCATGCTGCAGATTACAGGGGAGGCATACATATGATCTCATAGAATCAACTCTTGAAAGCATTCCCATCAAGTAAAAGATAGATCAAAAGGAGTGTGCAACAATTACTGACAATGGTAGCAATTTTGTAAAGGCTTTCACTATCTTCTTGGAATGTGAGAGATCTGAGACTACAAGCATTCTTTCCCAAGATGAGGATGATGATGGTGAAGTGATTTACAACAGCATGGCAGCCATGCTGAGTCAGTCAGGGCAAAGTGAGAACACCTACTCACTGCCTCCCCATCTGAGATGCACAGCACACACATTAAATCTAGTTGCCATGCAAGATGCTGAATCTGCTTGTAATGATGCACAGTATAAAAAGATCATGCAAAGCTGCCTGGAACAAGGCTAGTCACAGCACCCAAGCTGCTGAGGTGTCTCAAAATAAGTGTGATCTGGCATTGATTATTCCCAATGCGACACAATAAAATTCCAGTTTCTACGCAATGGAGAGAATTCACTTCATTGCAACTCAGGGGGAAGGCTTGCTGAATGAGATGTGAACAGATTGAAATTACCATCTTCAGGTCTGCAGAAATTACCTTTGTTGCTGAGTTTGTGCAAGCAATGCAGCCCCTGGCAATGTATCTGAACATCCTGCAGTCAGAGATGAAAAGCTTCAAGGGAATCCTGATCCCCACCATTACGTGCCTGAAAAACAAGTTGTTCGAAGTCAGGCAGTCTGTGAAGCTTGTTGTGCTGCTAGTTGATGCTCTTCTTAAAGGCATTGAGCCTCGGATCAATCATCTTCTGGAGCATGAAGAGCTCATTCTGGCTAGCATAGTGCATCCATAGTTCCGTTTGTGATGGATGGACAGTGAAGAGCAGAAACACAGAGGCAAAGCTCTGCTCCTTGATGCCATGCAGAAACTGGATGAACCTGCACATGGGTCATCTGAAGCTTCTGCATTAACTGCCACAGCTTCTTCAGCTTCAAAGAGTTGTCGCCAGCCAATGTCAGTGTATCTTCTCAGATGGACATGTATCTGGCTGACCCTTCCAGAGAAATATCTTCTCTCAACAGTTACCCTATAGTCTAAAGATATTTCTGAACACTAACACAGCTCTGCCATCTAGTGCACCTGTTGAATGCCTGTTCAGTCTTGGTGGACAAATGCTGACTGCAGGAAGAAACAGACTCACCAATGAACAATTTGAAAAGTTGCTCCTCCTTTGAGCCAACAGAAATGCGTAGTTATTGTGAATAGCTACATAAAGTGATATTTGGTTGACTTTGTTGTGTTAACAGTCTTGTTAGACCTACATGACATTTTCTGTAAGTGTTTTTGCATCCTCAGCATTAGTTTTAGCAGATTAGCTTAAAGTACATAGTTGAAAATTTGATGGGTTGTAACTTGTTATGGGTCTTGGGTTGCTGGCTGTGTGTACTTTGGTTTAAGTATTAAATTGTGATTCTCTGACTATAAAGACTAATCTGTTGGACTTTGTAAATTGTAAAATGTTATTCATCATTATTGTAACACTGTTTATACAACTTTAATACACTCGTATTCATGTGCAGTAAGCATGTATTCCTCACACACAGTGAGTAAATCTGAATATGACAACTGATAAACTATATTTATGTAAAAGTAACTCAACAGTAACTCGTTACTTTAGTAAGTAACTAGTAATACTAATGCATTACTTTTTCAGAAAAGTAATAAGTAATAGTAACATATTACTTTCACTTAAAAGTAACTAGTAATAGTAATATATTACTTTTATAAGTAACTAGCACAACAGTGGTTTTATTTGCATTTATTCATGATTTATTGTTGATCCTTCATCAGTTCCCAAATATTTATACACTCCCTCTTGCTCAAATTTTTTTATATCACATTCTTGTCCCAAACTGATGTTTTCTTGGTGCTGTAGCTTTACTGCTTTAAAAGTTACTTTTGTACATTTATCAAGACCAAATGATATTCTTATATCATCTGAAAAAGTTTTGACTACTTGCAGTTGTGCTTTCAGTTCCTCATCTGAAGAGCTATACAGTTTTAAATCATTGACAAAGAAAAGATGAGAAGTTTTACACTTTGTTGCTTTCTGGGAGCTAAATTACAGCCATGACCTAATCTGTTAAGGAGGCAGCTTAATGAGTTAAGGGGAAGACAAAAGAGGAGCAGTGACAGAGAGTCACCCTGAAATATCTCCTTTTGGATTTTAACCTTATAATAATAATTTGTCGTTTATTATGGCTTAACTGCAAAATGGCTTCCCACTGTTTCAGGGTTCCTGTGATGTAGTTTATCAGTGTAGGGTATATCTTATACATTTTTAAGCACTCTTTTATTCATGAATGTGTGATACTGTCAAATTCTTTTTTGTAGTCCATCCATGCCATACTTAGATTATTCCCCTTCACTATTTTATTTAACAACAGATGATGCTTTGTTCCATATAACTTTCTTTTATTATCCTTTTGTTCTATTGCTATAATTGAGTTTTCTTCTAAATGAGTATAAACTCTTTCAGCATCAGTTCCAGTGTATAGTTTATACATTGTCAGAAGGCAAGTTATTGGTCTATAATTTTTAGGGTAGCTTGCAGGTTCGCTCTTAAGTAGGAGCATTGCTTTTCCTGTTGTTAGCCAGACTGGTGTCTGTTCAGGGTGTGCATATAAACAGTTCTTACTCATGGCTAAATCTTCCTGCAAAGATGATAATACTTTTAACCAGATGTTAGGTACTGCATCTGGGTCTGGGGTTTTCCATTTAGAGGCTTTTCTTAACTTTGTTCCAGTCTCCCTGGCTGTTAATTCATGCCATTTCATATCCTGTACATTTGAACTTCTTATTCTTTCTTTTACTTCTTCTATCCATTTAGCATCTTTGTTATGTTCCACAGGATCTTCATAAGTTCTTCTCCAAAATGTATCTACTTCTTCTTTTTTTGGCCATCGTTCAATTCCTCTTACCTTGTTTCTCAGTTCTCTATAAAACATTTTTGGGTCATAAATAAATTATTTTGTACTTTCCCTTTATATTCATCTGTGTATCTTTTTCTGCCTGTGCTGATATTTTTAGTTTATTATTTTTAATAGTGGATGATAAATCCTGATCCCTTTTAATACTGTGCATTCCTTTTATCATATCTATCTTTCTTTTTTTTTTTTCATTGTATAGTGCAGTTTCATTCTCAATATTTTTATTAGGCTTCCAGATTAAGTATGAACAATAATAAATTTTCAATAACAATGAAATATTATGTTAATGTTAAACAGAGTAGAATATGAATTAATTTCTTTTCTGTAAAAGGAAATATATATATATGGTTAACTAACAAAGCAACTGTTTACAAAGGCTGCCTGTACATGCACAATTAAACAGAAATATACATTCCATTTGATACCATAGTTCATCTATTGTTTGTTTTAAAGTTCAGTTAGTTCTTTCCATGAGTTATATGAGGAAGTGATTCTTGTAGTTCTTCTTCGTATTGTGACGATCTCCAAATGGCTAATGTCTGAAGCGATGTTTTTTAATTCATTAAAAGAGGGAACATTTTCACTTTTCCATTTCCTTGTAATTACTTTCCTAATGATTGACAATATGTTCCACAAAATTGGATATTTCACCTTTGTAACACGGTCAGGTATTGGAGCAATGAAGAGAATCAGGGATTTGGTCAATATAAATTTGTCAGAAAATAAAGCCTGTAAATAGTTATTATTTTTTCCCAGTATGTTTTAATTTCAACACATCAAGAAATATATGTTTCCAATCAGCTTTGTCATCTGATTTACATCTCCAACAAGTTGTTCTGGTTTTAGATAGGATTTCTATCTTATGTGGTGTATAATATGATCTATGCATATACTTTCATGTGAACAGTTTCAATTTAAGTGAAGATGTAGTTAGTTTAGATGATTTTAAAATTGTTTACCTTCTTCACTTGGGAATTCTTTGTTTATATTAGTATAATAGTTCCAATATGATTATTTAATATATTGTACCTCTATTCTTATTGTTTTATAATTTTTAGATAATGTATTGTTGATTTAAATGTTTTGCTGTATAAAGTTCAATAAAAAAATCAATAAACTTTGGGATAGATTTTTTTTTTTAACTGTAGGTTGCATGATCTATTTTCTTTTTTCAACATGTCGTGTTGTTGTGTCTTTTGGCTTTTCCTGGTTAGGGGTCACCACAGCGGAACTCCAGTCCACTAATGAATGGCAGTTGATTTTTACGTGCTGAGTTGCCAGCCCTAACGCACAACCTTCAATGAAGGTATGCCCATTCACGCATGTCTCCACGCAGAAGACACTCTAGCTGAGAGTCAAACCGGTCAGCGTCTTACTGTGAGGCGACAACACTACCGCAGGACCACCACCGCATATTATACACAATTTTGAACATGTAACCAATGTTCTTTCTCCAGATTAAACTTATCTAGTATATATAGGGTTGATAAAGCATTCTCCTTATGCATCAATTGAGACCAATATGTTAAGTTGTTTTCTTTAAAATTTTTCATAACCATCTCGTTGGAAGATGTGATACTATTTTGTGTATAGACTATTGGAAAAATGAGAAACAACCATGCTTTATATGGTGGATTCTTGACTAAAAAGCTTCTGAATGTTTTTATTGTTATATTAATTACGTCTGAGTTAGTATTAGGGTTAGAGTTATTTATAAATTCTTCTTTTACTAACCAATACATGGAATTATGAGGAGATATAGATTTATTAGGATGTATCAAAATGTAAATTGAATTAAAAAATGTACAAAAATGGTTTTCCATTTAGCAGTATAATAAGGATTTGACCATAAGATTATTGTTTTGATGACAGAAGCAATGGAATATAATTCAAGGTCTGGTAAACTAATACCCTCATTTGACCAGTCTCTGAGATGGTTATTTAGTGCTATTTTTGGTTTATTAGGAAACCATAAGAATTTTAGGATTATAGAGTTAAATTTCTTTATAATGGTTTTGGGTGGAAGTAAAGAAAGAGATTGTACTATATATACAATTTTAGGTAGTATAATAATTTTGATAATAGTAAGTCTTTCATCCATAAAGAAGCATTTATTCCAATTACTTATAAGGGTTTCAATATTTTCTAGACTAGACTCGTAAATTATATCTATTATCTTTTTAATGTTTTCTGCAATAACTATTCCTAAATACTTTAACTGTCATTTTTTTTTTTACTATATATTTCTTAAAATCTTATTGTATAGCTTTATTACTCTAATTTATAGGTAGGATTTTGTCTTATTTTCATTGAAAATGAGACCCAATTTTCTTTGAAAGTCTCCTATTAGAGTAAAAAGAGTTGTGAGAGATTCAATATAATCTTTTAAAGTCAAAAGATTGTCATTAGCAAATAACTGAATCTTGACTATTAAATCTTTATTCTTTGACACTCCTTTAATATCGATGTATGGTCATATAAGGTTAGCAAAAGGCTCAATAACTAAAGTAAATAATAATGCTGAGAGAAGGCATCCCTGTTTAGTGCCTTTTGTTATTTTTATTGATTCTTATGTAAATGGACTTATTTTAATATATGCTTGTGAATTAATATATAAAAGATTAATGAGCCATATGAATTTATGAGAAAAATGACTTTCTTCCAGTATTAATGAAAGATACTTCCAATTTAGAGAATCAAAGGCACAGTTAATATCAAGATTTACTATTGTTAAATTTTCTTTTGTTTTATTGGCCAGATCAATTAGTGACATTACTCTCCTTATAATATCATAGACATTTCTTTTCAGAATAAAACCTGTTTGATCATTATCTATTAAAAAGGGAAGAAACTGTTTTAATCTGTCTGCACGTATAGCCATAAATAATTTATAGTCAACATTCAACATTGAAATTGGTCTATAAGATGAGCATTTTATTGGATCTGTATCTGTCTTTAATATTGGGGTGAGTGGAGAGTAACCCCAAGAGGGGGGAACTTCTTCTAAGTTCTTAACCATAATGAAAACATCAAGTAATATATTCAGAGATTCTTTAGTCATTAATTTATAGAATTCATGGATAATACCATCATTTCCAGGGGCTTTATTTATTTTTAATATATGACTTTACTCATAAATTGAAATAGGTTTATCCATAATATTAATCTGATCAATGTTTATTTTTTTCTTAGTATATTTATTTATGATTCTTTTATTTTTTCATTAGAGTCTATTGCCATGCTTTCCTCATTTAGTTTTGTAAAACAGTCCTTAAACTCTTTTAATATAGCTTCTAAGTCTGAAACTTTACTATTTTAGTAGGTAAAATATTTCTTTAATATGATTGGACTTGTTATAAATTTTAGTTCTCATAGCTTACTTATGCATGATTTTGGATTAACTGGATGATTTATGATTTTCATTCTCTCTAAATTTATCTTTGTTTTAATATTTAGAATATCTAAATATTTGCTTTTCAGTTCATTTATCTGTTGTAATTAATCTGAATTTGTATGTTGACAATCTAGCTGTAGTTTATCTATTTTCTCTTGTAGTTCTAACAGTTCCTTATCCCATTGCTTTTTCTTAAAGACATACCAAGATACACTTCTGCCATAAATATATGCTTTAAAGGCATCCCAGATGTATATCTTGGAAGTATCTTGAGTGTTATTAGGAGTTAGATAAATTCCAATCTCTTTTTGTAGAAACTCTTTAAATTCTTTTAAATTAGTTATATACTCAGGTATGCATCTTATTGGACTTTTAATATTTTGTTTTAGAATAAGATGACAGGTTATTGCATTATGATCAGAAAGCGGACATGTTATAGTCTTTACTTTATCTAAACTATTTTTAAATCCATGGATATATATATATATATATATATATATATATATATATATATATATATATATATATATATATATATATATATATATATATATATATATATATATATATATATATACTCTATCAATTCTTGCTTGCGTTCCATGTCTAGGGGAATAGTGTGTAAAGAATAGTGAATCCGGGGCTGCATACTCTTGAATGTCTCTAAGTTGTAGTAGGTTTATACATTTTTTAAGTTCTTTAGCCAGTGGGGAAAGTTTTCTTTTTTGTGGAGGTTGAATCTTCCTCTTTTGTTATACAATTGAAATCTCCTGCAATTATAAGACTTCCTTTTATTGATTTATGATTTTGCCATTTGTTTCTTTACAGTTTTTACTCCTATCCTGGGAATTCAATATAGGTTTATGAGTGTGTAATATTTTTGTTAATTTCCAATGTAACTGAACACATTAATCCTTTATCATCTTTATAGGTATGGATTATGTTAGGTGCAGGGCTGGCGTTTTTCCATAATATTGTTACACATCTTTTTTGTGTATGATGTGAGCATGACAGTACAGTTTGGGATTAAGTCTATTAATATCAGATTGTAAAAAGTGTGTGTCTTGTAAAAAAATAATGTGGGAATTGTGTGCTCTTAAGTATCTAAATAGATTCCCTCTCTTACATCCATTATTCAATCCATTAATATTCAATTATATACAATTTTAAGATGTCATTATGTTACATCAATGGGATTAAGGTTTCTTTTTTAGGATTCATACTATATACAACTTTTTCAATCTCTCCTCTATATTTTGGTAACTTGTAATTGAATATGTGAGTATTGACTAAGCTTTTATATTCAGAAGTTATATAAAGGATTTTTATAGACACCCTGAAATTTGAGCTACATCCTTTTAACTGTAAAAAAATACTCTAACTTTCCAATTCCATCTGGAGTTTAAAATTCCGTGCTCAGATAGTAATACTATCCAAGCATTTCCTTCCAATCTAAAGTAAGTAAAAAAGAACTAACCATAAGTTTGCTACTTATTCTGAAGTTATTCTTATTATTAAATGTGAGAGTTAACAAAATATATCAACAATTCACTCTGCAGGACATATAATAGCTTATTAATATCTGAAGCATTAGTCTTATTTATCTTCTCTTATCAACATTTTGTTAATAAAGTATATACATGAAGAAAAAAATTATATCACAGTATAAATTAATAAATGTATGTGCTTTCTTTTAATTTCAGGTTTCATTCAGGTTGATACAATTAAAAACTTAATTTTAGAACTTATTTATACATCCTGAGTTCTTACTTCTTTCATATTTTGTCATTACCTTCCTTCTCTCTTAACAATCCACTTTTCATTCCCCTTTTCTGCTGTTTATTTGTGAGAGAAAATATTTAAATTCACAGCTATTTCATATCTCTTTTGAAAACTAACAGGTTATAACATTCTAAATGAAATTAGTATGAATTGTGCATATGAGTAAATACTTTAATCAACATCAGACTAACACTACTTGCACAGCACTTAATACTCAAATTGTGTCAGAACATTAATACATAAGCAAACAGCAAACTGAAATAGCAATAACGCAACAGTGAATTCTTATTTTTATGCATCGATTGTTAAACTTTTCTCAAATTAGATCTATTCATCAGTTGGTTTGAGAGTAAATTGTGTCATTGCTATCCTTAGCACAGTACTCATTAAATGTACTACTGGGTCCACCTTAGTTATATATCATTACTTGATTTACATCTAAATAAATATGACACTCAATCAACTTGCATAACTAATTTTCTGAGTAGAATAAAGACTATTCACATATCATAGATGTTAATGCATTAATATGAGTAAAAAAATTAAATATGACAAAATGGTAATCCTACTTAAAATGCAACAATTAATATTATCAAATGCAATATCCTGTGTTAGTACCTCCGTAGGATTCCCTTTCCTTCAAAAAAAAATCTATCAAACTTTTTAGTGTGTTACCAATGTTAATATTAATAAGTGATATGTCTGACTAGTATACACTTTTGTATACTCAGTCTCCATTTAATTTGTAAATATTTTTAAGATAGAATTTTTTATTTGTATAGTCTGCTTTCTAGTTAAAAGTAATTGTCTCCTGTGTTCTGCTGTGTTTTGCTACTTCTGCTTTCCAAAAGGCTTTGTCCTAACTAAAGTGTTCTATTAAAATAGTAGGGAGAGCTGCTTTGGAGAATGGTGTTATGTGTCATTCATCTTTTTAATAATAACAGGATATTTTGACTTGACTTCACTTTAGTTTGATAAATTAGCTGTTTATCCATGCACTTTTATGAAGCTGTTTCATTGCTGAGTATAACCTAATCTAATTTCATTTGGGTAGGTTAAGATAAAACTTCTTTTTATTATTATTTTATTATTATATTGGGTTATTTGACTTAAAGTAAGGGAAATGCTGACTAATGAATGAACGTGATTAACTTGCTGTTCATACTAGAAAATAGAGTTATGAATGTTGCTATGGTAACCAGAAGCATTTCCGTTTTTAGCTTGCATCATCACTTCCATCATCTTGTGTACATCGGCTGAGGGAATTACTTGTTTGCTTAAAGCTTTTACCCTTGGAACTGTGGCAAGAATAAGGATATCAAATAACTCCTTAAGATAAGAGCAACATTTAGTTAGCACATGTATTTTTTTTTCCCTTACAGCTTACATTATTAGTCGCATCTGTTTAATTGCATACAGGGATTCTGCAGCCACAATAACAAGAAACTCACTGCTTTACTATATTCTTGGCTGTTTGAATACTTTGGAAAGCATTCTATTTGCTTTTACTTAAACCCAACTAGGGACAGTCACCACTAGACATCACAGCAATTAAAACAATCCTATGAAATCAACACCACACTGTCCGATAGCAGCCATTCCACTCATTTTTACCACTAAACATAAACTGTATTCGTAACTGCACTCATTTATTTATAGTTCTCATTAGGTTACCATCAATCCCTAAAAGAAACTAGTGCATCAAAATCATACAATTTTGTATATTTATGTCACTGGCTTAGTAAAATGGCAGTAAGTGAAAGTGCAAAAGACGCATAGTTTGATCTAGGCCTTACCAATACCCCAACCATAATTTATTCAATACAGTCTTACAGCATCACTGCCAAACAGATTTTTAACTCTAAAGGCTTTAAGTGCACATAAATTGAAAATTATAAAGCTTTTTATAGAACATTTGTGTAATAGGATGAAAGTAAGAAAATGTTGCTTTTAAATGTTATCAAATGTGTATTTCTAGTTGCTTGTGACTGTTTATATATATATATATATATATATATATATATATATATATATATATATATATATATATATACTATAACAACTATAAATAGCGTTGTGAAGGTACATATTAAATAACTGAAGTTATCTTTTTATATGATGCTAGTGGATTTTGAGACTGAGATTCTGCTTTACTTTGTAAAACTTAAGCTGCTGAGCTGTGTTAAATGAAGAACATTATTGATTATTTGGCGATTAGATAAAAGAGCAAATAAATAAAGATTTTTTTTTAATTTCTTCTTCTTTTCACCGGTTTTATAATAATTTCTTTTTGCTTGTCTCTTTAATAAGCTATTATTCCATTCCATATCTTCTATTTTATCCAGTACATCTTTTGTTTTTAAGTATAATATAGCATTGTCCAGGTCTTCAAAGATTTTTGTTTCATCTGTAAGAAATATTTTCAGTCTAGCTGGGAAGAGCAGGTGTACTTTAATCTGAGTTATTTTATTAAAGGTAGAAAGGTTTTTCTTCTAAACATCACTACAGATGAAAAATCATTGTCAAACCTTATTATTTGGTCCCTGAATTTTTATAGGAGACTTAGCCCAATCTGTCTTTAGGATCAGATCTTTATCTTGTGTATAAAAATATCTTACAATTGTAAATCTTGGGGTTGACTTCTTTGAAAGGGGTGCTGCTTTGAATAGAGATCTATGAGCTTGTTCAATGCCAAAAGACATACCTTCTGGGAGTTTAAGTGTTTTGGGGATCCAAGTTGTTAAAAATTTGTCATGTTGTCATTTTCAATGCCTTCAGGTAATCCAAATATTCTGATATTGTTCCTGTGGGATCTGTTTTCTAAATCGTTAATCTTTTCCAGCAGCAAGGTGTTTTGTTTCAGTAAAAATTCCAAGTTGTGTTCATCTTCTGTTAGTCTACCTTCAAAGTCATTCAAGGCATCCTCTATTCCCAAAATCTGATATTTTTTGTTGATTTAATGTTTCTTGTAGTTCTATTTGTCTTGAAGTGTGTACTTTGAAGTTCTCAATTTTGTTGTCAATTTTAGCCATCTTAAGGGAACTCTCTTGTAAACTGGTAAGAACAAACTGTATATCCTTCCTTACTGAGGAATCCTGAGAGGTTGTGTGGCTCATTTTTAGTTTGAAGATATAGAACTTCCAAGTGTTATTTTGACAGGAAATTATAAAAATAAACAGTTCTTTTTTGAATATTCCTCCCCTAGATATTACACCTTAATAATATTTGTTGAAAAAAGCTGGAAGGAATAATTAAAAAATGAAATTTCCTGTCAGGAATGTAAAGGTTATAGCAGAGCTGATGAAAAGTGCTGTTAGTCAGTCAGCATCTTGGGCACGCCCCCCATCATATCTATCTTTTTGAATATTTTGTTCATCTGTGCCCTCACTTATACTCTTCTAACAGTGACATTTCTTGTCTCAGTTGCTTTATAGTTTTCTCTATTTGATACTTCCATGATAGCATTTGATTTCTCCCTGTCCTTTCCCTCACTTCCCTGTGTTTGTGTGGTAGGACTTTATCTGTCATTAATTTGGCTGCACAATAATGTATTCTATTTACTTCTGTTATATTGGTATATTGAATCTCTAAGGACAGTCCTAATTACTGTGTTCATTTGTTTGATCAAACTTCTAACTTTTGGGGTTTTACTGAACTTCTGTAGTCTATTTCTTAAAATGATCTTAATATATCTATCCATCTCTATTGAATCAAGTAACTCTTCTCTTAGATCCTTTTCTTCTAAACTGATGGCATATTCTTTGTTCACCATTTCTTGTGGGCATTCTATAGAGAGTTCCAGATATTCTTCCTGTGCCAAGTTCTCTTCAGTTCACCCTGTGTCATCCATTGCTCTTTTACATGGAAACTCAGAGGCCTGTCACTCCACAGCATTGAGTGTGTCAGAGTTGCCACAGTTTCCAGTTCTTTCCCTTGCTATATAGCTCCAGTTGAATGTTTGTACTGGTTTCCTCTGGGAAGCTCCAAAGTATCTTCATATATCAACTGATCAGATGCTTTTTACTCCACTGGTTTCTCCTTAATTTGTGAGTTCATTGCTCTATCCTGTTGTGTTGTTATCTGAGTTCAATTTTCTACTCTAAATCCTTCACTTTGTAGGTAATCCATAACCTCAGTTTCTATTTATTTAACTGCTCCATTATTAATCCTCTTTTCTACTTTTCCTCTTTGTTTTCTTATTTTTTGTATTGTAAAATTTTCCATATCTGAATGTTTTTGCCTGTATTTCTCTTCAAATATCTTTGGTGCTGCCCTTTTTGCATTGATTAGTTTTGCTTTCTCCTTTGCATAAATATTGCACCATATTAAATCTCTTTTTCTTTCCCATGTCCGTATTTCTTCTTCAGATGTCTCCTGCTCCTCTTGTTTCTCCTTACTTTGGATGCTACTTGTTCCATCATGCTGCGATGTGACCTGTGTTAGACGTTCTACACTGAATCCTTCACTTTGCAAATATTCCATAAATTCAGCTTCTATTTTTTTCAACTTCTGCGTGACCAATCTTCTGTTCTACGTTCCCTCTTTGTGATCTTATTTTTTTATTCTGAAATTTTCCATCTCTGGATGCCTTTGCCTAAATTTCTGTTTGAATATCTTTGGGGCTGCCTTTTTGATTAATTTGGTTTTCTCCTTTGCATAAATATTGCACCATATCAGATCTCTCTTTCTTTCCCATGTCCATATTTCTGTTTTATACCCTTCAAACATCTCTAAATTGTGTTCTTTAAATTTTCGCACTTCATCAGTCGGTTCTTTTTCCAAACAGCACATTGTTTCTTGGTCTGTATGGTATTTTTCATGGATCTGTTATATTAATGAACACAAATTTTTATTTGAAGCTTCTGACAGTTTTTGTTTTGGAAGTATTTTTCTTTCCTCTTTCTGTCTTAATCTTTTCGTATATCTTTTGTCTGGAAATTCTGGGCTTCTTGCATAACAGTAACAATATATAATTTCTTGATTTATCCTTAGTAGTCCACTCTGGCATCTGTATGGTTCTTGTTTGGCTTTTCAGTTTTTGTGATTTTTGTGGACTGCTACTTCCTTCTACAATAGGGGGACATCCTCCCCTGGGTATGGCCTAGCCCCATTGTAGGAATATATCCATGTCTTGTGGATTATACACTGTTATTTTTTCCATTTCTGGTACCAGTGAACCTACCAGGATTGGGCAAATTTTTATCCTGGGTCTTGTGCATCCAGCTATCTTCTTTATTTTTAACCTACTTCTGTCCATAATATATGCTACATAAAATACAGTCTATATATCAGTGTCATCTTGGTGACATTTAGTGAAAAACAGGGTCCACCTCGATAAGGTAATCACTAAGACTTGAGGATGAATTCAATTCTAGCAATATTTCTCTCCTTTTGCTGATTTTATCATCTCTCCATTTGGACCCCCAATCTCCAGGTTCAGTGTGGGTGATGCTATTTGCAACAAGTTCTGCACATTGTTGTGGAGATTACGGACATAGCTGTAGAAAGGTTTGTGGTTGTCCTTTACCTGACAAACTATTTAGCCTTTAAAGCATTAATTAGCCCTCCTGTCTGCCTGTTTAAATTGGTCAAGGGGGAGGTTATTATGTTGGGACTTTGTCCCTCCTATGCTTGATCTTTTGTTGTATAACCAACTGATATTGTGATTCTACCAGGGTGGCTTGTCTTTTGAGTTTGTCTTATTCTTTATACAAGTGGGCACAGTTTGCTCTACAGCTATTAATATGGCTGTACAGAGATTTTTAAATAGCTCAGCATATGCTATGGTGTTTACTGGGTTTGGGGGTGCTTGGAATTTAGCCAAGGTGTCACTTAATAGAGAGAGAGGTTACTTTTAAAATAGTTCCAAAAGGTTTTTGGTTTTGCTGGGCCCCCCAGATTTAATCTTTATTTCAAGCAATACTGCCTCATGGTCAGATCTGATGAGCAAAGACATCACATTGTGCGAGTAACATTGACCCCCCCCCCATGCTTGTGAGTACAAGGTCAAGGATTTTTGTAGCCCTGGTAGGAGAATTTACTAACTCTTCCAGTATGTTGGTATTATTGAAGTTTAGGAATCACTGGGCTTGTACATTAGAAGTGGTGTAGGATTTCCAGTCTATAGAGGGGGGAGTTCCACCATTATCATATTGGTTTGAATGGTGTGGGACTCTAATACATTGAGACAGGTAGTATGGGTTTCCTGGGACATTGAGGGAGGCCTATAATTTGCAAGGATATGGTACGAGACCCTGTTTATGGTGATGCTACTGCAAATGCAGCTATATCCTAGTAAAAAATAAAATTGAAGCATGACCAGTACTAGCATAACAATATAAGTATGACATCTTGTAATTAATAGCTGAAGTAAATTATTTTAGTAACAATCTGAATTAAAAAGTTCACTTCAAATGTTTGATCTGGGTTATTGGGGGAGGGGGACAGATGTTTCCTTTCACCTAAGCTGTAGTCTTACAGTTCATTTTATGAATTTATGGTGCTTGATGGCACAGATCCCAAAATGGGCTGTGTGGTTTTGCAATATGATTGTAAATACTGAAAGAATTCAGTCTAGCAGGGGGTGAGGTGGGGGAACAGTTATCAAAGTAGGGGGATGGCTTCTAACTTTGGTCTTGATATATTTCCATCCAGCTATTGGTATGGGAGCAGCTTGAAACTTCTTACCTATCTTTATGCAGGCTAGAAAGGCCTATTGGTGTTATTGGGGGATTTCATTTGTATCAGAGTCTCAGCAACTCATTAGCATGCACCCAATAGATGTAAAGCTGACATCACATATCTTAAGAAATAGGTAACAGAAATGGTCTTAACTGACTTAGGTATCCCCAGGTATCCCAGTTGAGCCAAAAAGACCATCAGTCTCCTCATTCAGGTACCTCCAGCTCAATCAATAGGATATTTACACATATAGAGTTTCTGGACTTGTCTCCAATTGTTCAGTTAGTTCTTTGCCCCTAGCATGACCATGAGGCATTTAATTATCAAATCACAGAATATTCACCCTCTCCCTCTAAAACTTGAAGACTGTATCCTTTCTATACTAGGAGGTCAGACTTCCTACATCAGTTACACCACTTTGTCCAGGAATTTTTTTATTCATCCATGAGGAAAGGGGTTATAACCTCCATATCCTCTGTTACACCTTCTAGGGTTTCATGCATGCCTGGCTTCAGACTTGTGCTAATGGGCTATGAAAGACATTGAATCAGGATTTAATAGGTCTGCAAGAACAATATCATCAGAGTCTAGCTAAGAGATCTTGAGTTGCAGATCAAAACACTATAATTAACTCACCACTCTTATAATTAAAATCCAGGAAATCCTCATCAGAAAGACTTAAATCGCATTAGACAAGATGGGATTACAATACTATGAACTCTAATCCCATGTCTTTCTAGATAAACTCAGAAACATAGGTACAAAGCCAGTTGAAGTACCCCATCTATTCTCAACCCAAATCCTAAGAATGAGGATAGGACATCCGCAAATGAGATATAAGAACAGCTCAAGGTATATTATTAATAAATATACAGTGACTCAAGTAAAAATTAAACAGATTCAAGCATCCATAGGAAAGTTAAAGCCCAATAAGTCTCTTGGCTTAGATGGGCCTCCAGCTGAAATGTATGGTCCTGCTGCCTCCACCCCCCCCCCTCCATGATAGGTCTTTTATGGAAGGCATGCTCATCTTCTTCCCAGGGAAAGATAGTTCCTCCACTGCTTAAGAGCTCTTTATAGTTGCCATTATCAAAATTAGGTAAAAACCTACATGAGCCATCCAGTTACAGGCCAATATCCCATTAAATGTCTGTAGTAAAATTGATATCATGATATGAGCCAACGGGTTGTCTTATTCTCTTCCTTGTTTGATACATTCAGATTATCTAGGATTTGTTAAATGAAGGGCTTTGTAGCTTAATATTATGAGGGTGACCCAATGGCTAGAGCAGGAAAAAATATTACAAACATCTGAGGTTCTCCTGTCTTTTTAATGTGGAAAAAGCATGCAACAATATACACTGACCCTATGTTTTCCATATTTTCAGAAGTTTCAGTTTTCCTCAACAGTTTATTATTGCATTAAAGAATATTTATCAGGATCTATTGGCAGAGATAAAGATAGGACCCTATTTGTTTTGATTAATGACCATAATCAAAGGAATCAAACAAGGCTGCCATTTAGCTCCACCCTTGTCCCCCATTGTTAGTGGCATCATCTCTCTAAATCACCCCCAACCAAGGATCATATAGTGTGGGCATGCCACATAGTTATGGGTTTCTGTGATATGTTTTGAGAACAGTCAGATTTTCTTCATCACACTGAGGAATCAATTAGAAAGGATTTAGTTGCATATGGCTTCTCTCCCAGATGTAAACCATCCCACTTATGACATATTATGATCTAGGTAGCAAAGAAGTCTATAACAAGGCATTAGTAAACTTCTACTCCTCCAAAACTCAGGGAATATTGTCATTTATTACATATGATCTACAAAGCAGAATGGCAGATAGCCTAAGGGAAGGGATGGAAGGGCCAATTTAAATCTTTTTGATTCAACATTGGAACATATAGAACTCTGAGTGTAGAGCAATAGTTGTTTTGGATGCAGGGCAAACATTCTGCATGCCCAGGTTGTTAAACCTATTCTTAATCAAAGGTAGTAATCATCTCTTTCATGGATAAAAATGAGTCCATCCATTATAGATGGCATTGAAGCAGTCATTCTTGGACCTTTAGGGGCTACAAACTGTTGTTAATATTAATAGCTACTAGTGTTTGTTGATTCTGGTTTCATTTATTAAGTTAAATCAATTATCGGTAGCTAAGTTAGTACTACAATTTATGTATTCCCTGATCTAGTTCAACATTAATGGATGATGTATGCAGGTAAAGATGCATGTGTTAATTGGTAATCTAATATGGAGAATGTAACTCTCAATGTTTTGTTTGTGCACGTTAATTCGTTAATTAAAAACAATAATTACATTTATACAAAATAAATAAGTAAATAAAAATAAACACAGATACATCAGAGACCCCAAATGTCAGGAAGGCAAGAATTTTGAATTGCAATTTAAAAATGAGAATCATAACAGAATGTCGTGAATAAACTCAGATTGTTGTTAATCTCCTCCACCCCACCGCCCGGCAAGGAACAGCTAGGTTTAATTAGCTGCAGCTAGGGGTGGGGCCAGAAACTGCTGCTAGACCAAAAGAGGAGGGTAAGGTAAGCAGCAGGGAGTAGAGACATACAGGTAGCATGAAATAATGAAACCATAGTAAGGCAATCTGGAGCACTTAAGCAACTCAATCTCTAAGGTATGTCTGATAACCCAGGACTGGTACGTGAGGGGTAAAGAGAGGGATGTCAGAGGACAGGTAAGGAGTGAAGTCATGGCTGATATGAAAGGATGTCCTACAAATCATAAAACTGACAGAAGCTCCAGATCCTGTCTCTGCTCCCATGGTGTCTGGATACAGCCAAAACATCTATATTCTCAGAGAACAGGTCATCTAAATTTGAACAGTGATGTTGTATCAGTAAAGAACTGAGGCTCCTCAATTCCAGCTAAAAAGCTAAGGACAATAAAGCACTTCAAGTGGCCCCAGTGTCGATAATTTGCACAGAAAGAAAATAAAAGAATCTGCAGTACAACAATTACAGAAATTCAAACCAAAAGTTATTGTACAAGAACTAAGGCTGGTTAGGCAGTTGCTATGGATAACAGAGTGCAGTTATCATGCTGTACGTTGTCATTACATCAATTTTTGTTGAATCATGCTCCCAGATAGCTATTATGGCATTGAGGAGAGTCAGGGTAGAGTGTAAAATATGAAAAAAAGAAAGAATCATGGAAGAGATGAACACTTCATCTTTAACGTATAGTCTGTGAAAAAAATATATTTGTAAGAAAGTCGAGATGTTCATTAGGCATTCTACAAGTCAACTCCTGAGGTCAAAACAATGTGTTGGATTAATGAGACTTTGCAGGGCAATAGATGCTGTTTACTCAAACTTTAAAAATAATATGAATGCGCTTCAGTCAATGCTATGAGTTTTCTGTTGCTTTGATAGTGTTTCACTTCAGACCCCATGCAAAGCTTGGTTTAAGTTGCAGTATTTATTGAGAAGATGGTAATATTTTGGGAATGTTTGCATAGGCTAATGAAAAGGCAAGAGCTTTATGTCTGATTAATGACATTACTGTAAAGACCATGGTCTGCACAGGGCACAAGTTCACAAGTTACATATTTTTTAATGAGAACTCACAAACTGCATGTCAAGCCAATTGCTGAGGTGGGACCAGGTCAGCACTGATGCAGTTGCTAATGTGAACCCCCATGAAACACTAGTCTTCGCTGTTTATGCAGTTAGTAAAAAAAGTACCTTGGGACAATACTGAGAAATAATCTTTATATTCTTAAATGCCAGTTTATGTTTGTTTGGATGGTTTGGAAGGGTATACAGCTGAGGCTGTGTAAAGAGTTGAGTCTAGGCTGGTTGTGATTCATTTGTTTAAAGAAAGCATGCATGCAGGGGATATTGCAATAATTTGTTCAAGCTGTAAAAAGATCAAATGTTGTAATTACAGTAAAAAATTATGATTTGAAGTTAAATAGCAAAATCTATTCTGTTTTAATGTATTTTTGATGATGTTAAACTTCAAGAAATATGTGGAGTGGAGGCCTAGGTTATTGTGACACAGATTGTTGAAAGCTTACAAGATGTATTAGAATTTCTTTCAGACTACAGAAGAAAACAAATGCTTTGTGAACAGTAACAAGGAATATAGAAATAAACTAAAAACCACCTCACTGTTGATTAAAGATTGTTTTAAGTATAACAGATTTCAGAGCAAAATTGAGGCTCATCTTTTCAGGAAATAGTTGTTTAAGAGAAACATGCAAAGCATGGTATGAATGCTTAATTCAAACTGCAGACAGATGCTGTTAGCTATTACTACCTTCACTGTCTGGACTTAGAATCCTGTATTTTGCAAATCATGTTTTTTTTTTACTTTTTTTATGCTATCATCCATGGAAGGAGCAGAGCTTGGGATCAGGTTATCTTTTTCAAAGGGACACATGAAAAGACCAGGCATACTTGGAACATTTATCATAACACCTCTCAGAAAGAATGGCTCTACAAATGCACTGTTAATGCATGTTTGACTCATTGGGTCATGTGACATTAGTGTAACATTGTCAGTGTTCTTACAGATCAAGCAGAATGTATAGATTATAACTGGTCACAAAGGCAAATTAAAAAAAAAATATTAGGAGTTCAGGGGTCATGTAGCCGGGGTTGTACGGTGGTAGCATTGTTATCTCACAGCAAGTGGTTCTCCCATTTGATTGTCGGTGTGGCTTGGGACTACCTTCTGTGTGGAGTCTGCATGTCCTCCCCGTGGTTGGGTAGCGTTCGAAAGACATGCGTGTGTAAATGGGCGTGCCTTCGTTGAAGGTTGGGCGTCGAGCTGGCACCTTGGCATTTCGTAAAAATCTACTGCCAGTTATTAGCGGACCAGAGTTCCTCTGTGGCGACCCCTTACCAGGAAAAAGCCAAAAAGACAAACAAACATTAGGAGTTCAGGGGTCACTGGGGAATGGTTGCTTTAGCAGTAGAAGAAATTGTTTTAGCAGCGGAAGAAATTCTGTGATCATTTTAAATGTATTTGTTGTTATGGCAAACAAATACAATAATGATGACACTATTCTGCATTAAAGAGACTACAGATTATTTAATGCAAAGGTTGAGATTTGCTATTAGTTGAAGCTTACTTCTGTCTGTGTAACAAATCAAGATGAACTTCAAATATTACTGCTTGTGACAGGAACTTGTTGGAAGGATTAACACTGATAACCATGGGATACATAAAATGATAACTGCAACAGTATATAAAAATAATTATAAATTAAAGAGACAAAAAAGGGAGAGAAAAGCTTTGAGTTCAAAGTTCTGGTTTGTTGGCATGAGAGTACGTATTGGTATATTTTAAAGTTTGCACGAGTCATGTGGTTCCATGTTAGGCACAGAAGTAGAAAATATAAATACATCGGAAGTGATGAATCAGTGAAGTGGAAGATAACCTAGAAAAAGGGTTTGTGCTAGGAGTCTCACTTATGATTTTCACAAGAGACACAGCAAACAGGCGCCAAAGGTAGTAAGGTGTTGGCTCACTATGCCAGGGAAGATATTCAGTCATTAGTGAGGTTGATTGCCTCAGGCCAAGTCACCGGTGATGAATAAAGCAAGAGTGAAGGACTTCTAGTGAGAAAGTGAAGAATGGGGGTGGAAATAAGTCCAACACCCTAAGAATAAGAGAAGGGAAGAAGCAGCAGAAACAACACAGAAACAGAAAAACTAACTAGGATAGTACATCAAGGAAAAAAGTATGTGGATGATGCTTGTTGTTATGGGAATGCCTTTATATCCTTATTATTTGATACAAACAGGGTCAGGTACATAGAAAGAATGAAGACAGCAATTGCAATGCCAAGAGATAGTCAGGAATTGGGAGGGTGGCCTAATGGTTAAGGTGTTTACCTTACAAACACAAGGTGCAGGGTTTGAGTCTTACAAGGGATAATTGGCTAGGCTTACAATGGCTCGCAAGGGCAGTTAGCCTAGTACTAACCTATGAACCTATAAATTCGAGTTGAAAAAGAGCATGAAGATGGCCATGCTTCTGGTTAGAAAATAGGAATGAATGTGTAACAGGGAATAAAGAATAGCGGGAAATGTATATTATGGAAAGGTGAAATGAGCTTTTCAATGGGCATATTTTATATGCCTTCTTGTGGAAGGTGTGTTGTGTGGAATATATATTTGCCTTGTTGTATAAAGAGGCTGACACACACTACCTTAAGCAATGAAGACAGCATTCCTAAAGCAATGGTAAAAAGTGAAAGTACTGGACACCTGAAGTGAT
Source organism: Protopterus annectens (assembly GCF_019279795.1). NCBI lineage: Eukaryota > Metazoa > Chordata > Ceratodontiformes > Protopteridae > Protopterus > Protopterus annectens. Next base: position 68,432,567 of record NC_056747.1, read on the forward strand.
GCACTGGGGAATTTCATGGTTGTGTTTTTGGAGATGGACCCTAGAGTGGCTTTCCCTATTACTATGTATCATAGGATAGCCTTTATGACATACTTTTCTACCCCAGACAGTCTATTTTGAACAGCATCAGATTTTTAGGAAAGTGAAAGCTGTAAACAAAGAATTAAAATGGGACATTTAACATAATAAGATTAGTTATGATGATTAAAACACCTAGTGGACATTCAACATGGTGTTATAAGATAAGTCACCATAACTGAAACACCTGTTGTTGATAGCAGAACATTTTTGGCAAGCTGTTTTCTTAGATATTTGCTATCAAAAAAATGTTGGGTCTACAATATAAACATTTGCTAGTGGTTGTCATTTGAATGTGGATATTAATATAGTGACTCCATGGGTTATCTTTCAGCTTTAAAATGTTTTAGGAAGCAAAAGTGCATGCTGAGGGAAGAGGTGACTGAAACCGACAGACAGTGGGTCAACGTGATGGAAATGGGGAGAGGTTGAGCCATTTGGTGGTTTGCTCACTCCTGTCATGTGACAGTGACATACAAAAGTTCAGGCAAGTATTCAAAAGGAGCCAAGAAGGAACAGATGTCTCATGGAGAAAAAGGTGATACACTGCAAACAAAGCAAAGATCTTTTGAAGGGTGAATGTGAGCTTGTCACATCCATGAAAACCATTTGCATTGTTGAGTAGCTGAACAGAGTGGGTGAAGATGAATTAAAGAGCTGAGTAAGGATTTTTAAGAGGGCTAACTGTTGTTTGACTTTGTGGCTAACCTGGTAAAAAGTTGTACCAACTTAAAATCAGTACATTTTAAGAAGAGTATGCTACAAGCTTTCAATGACATAGAAAGAGCAACAGGTTGGGTATAAGGTCTGTCCCATAATGCCTCAGATGTTATGTTTCAGTCCTCTATCCTGGGGTTATCCCATAAGTCAAAATGGCTATTTTTTGTGTAAAATTCAAAACAACAGAGAAATAAAACTCTGAGTATAACCCAGACAACCCAGGATCAACTAGTTACCCTGAAAATAAAGGATCCAGTGAGAGGTGTTGAAAGTGATTGGTTAATGCCGCACAGTTTGTCCTGAGGGGAGGCAGAAATGCACTTATTCTGAGCAGATAGAAGAACCTCAGCAGAGGTATGCTTCTTCGTCTGATTACTTAATTGTTATTTCCAATCAGTCTTTAATACTTTTCACCCCTGAAGTTTGGCGTGTTGAGCTCTTAAAAGATTAATTTGCTATGGGGCACAAATGGCTGTACAATTTCATGGCGGCCTTGTATAATACTGTAAAATATTTCTGTTCACCACAAAACTACATACCATGCAGAGATGATCCTCACTAATATCTGCTGTATATTGAACATACTGTCAATGTCACATAACCCAAATGGAATTAAACACATTTCAAAGCTATCCACTCCACAAAATAAATTCATTCAGGAAAGGATGTCAGCCAGTTTAAATATAAGTATCAATCATTCTGTCAGTTGTTTTGTTACCATATTATTACTGTGTCCAAATATGCACATAAATCCTATCTCTGAGAACATCTTTACTTTGGAAACGTACAGATAACATGCTTTGAGTTTTTACTTTTGAGAGGGCTCATAATTCATATAATTGACTGATCTCTTTCTCAACAAAGTTTTCAAACATAACATAAATACTACAGAGAACTCTCTTAAGCTAAAATTCAACAACCTAAATTTTTATTAAATCAAAACTTTGAGGTTTAAGTATTACATTTCTCATTTTATCTGTAATAAATATTCATTTAGCATATTAAAAGGAATACACCATAACTGCCAGAACATATAACTCACATTTCTTTCCACTGCATGTGAAAATGATAAAATAATAAGCTGTATTCTGTCTTAGTTTACATGGAACGTGCGGTTTGGATTTTTTTTTTTTACTTTTTCCTTCTAATTAATTTATTCTACAAAGGAAATTAAGCACATTTTGAAGAACTACTTTAACAGTACTACTAATTTCCTTTTGTTTGTTGTTAGTGTTTTTTAATTGAGTTTTATTTCACTTATTTTGAGTTTTCCATGTGTTCCTAGCAGCTTTTCTTATTTTCAAAAAAAATACAGCAAATGTTTTATTAAGACAATTTAAAGTGTGTTTCCTTTTGTGATATAACTTTTGATTCTATAATATTAGCACCCAGGACCCTAAACAAACTTTGTATAGTTTGTAATATCATGGATTCTGACTGTTCTTCACAGAAAAAATAAAAATAAAAAAATATAGCTTGTATTTGTAGATTTGTTTGCTTTGCCACTGTATTACGTCTTTATAATGTTACAGTACTGAGAGATGTTTTTGGTTAACCAGGTGGGTGGACTGGTCCAAAAACCCTTTTAATAATGACTTGGGACCAAGGCACAGTATATTAAAATGAAGCCAGATAAAAAGGAACAACTTATTGAGGATAAAGGATAAAAATTATGACTTGTTAATAAGTTGCTACTTGTAGTCCATGGTTTACTTTGATCAGTCTCAGTTTCCCAGCAGTTTGATTCTGAGCAAGTGAACTAATTGTGCAGAGCAGAAATAATACAGAGATGGTGCAGAGCAGATGCAGTGGAGAGTGCAGGAAATGGTGCAAAGCAGAAGCAGTGGACACTACAGGGGATGGTTTAAAGCAGAAATAGTGGACAGTGCAGAGGATGTTGCAGAGCAGAAGCAGTGGACAGTGCAGGAGATGGTGCAGAGCCAAAGCAGTGAAGAAAGCAGGAGATGGTACAGAGCCGAAGCAGTGGAGAGCACAGAAGAGGGTGCAAAGCAGAAATAGTGGAGAGAACAGGAGATGAGGCAGAACAGAAGCAGTGGAGAGTGCAAGAGATGGTGCAGAGCAGCAGCAGTGGACAGTGCAGAAGATGGTGCAGAGCTGAAGCAGTGAAGAGAGCAGGAAATGGTGCATACCAGAAGCAATGGAGAGAGCAAAAGATGGAGCAGACCAGAAGTGGTAGAAAGAGATCAAATGGTGCAGCGAAGAATTAGTGAAGAGTGTATGAGATGGTGCAGAACAGAAGCAGTGGAGAGTGCAGGAGATGGTGCAGAGTAGAAGCAGTAGAGTGCAGAAGATGATGCAGAGCAGAAGCAGTAAAGAGTGCAGGAGATGGTGCAGAGAAATAATGAAGAGTGCTGGAGACTGTACAAAGTAGAAGCAGTACAGAGTACAGGAGATGGTGCATAGCAGGTGTCGAGAGTGTAGGAGATGGTGCAAAGCAGAAGTAGTGGAGAAAAATCAGTAGGGGGTGCAAAGCAGAAATAGTGCAGAGAGCAGGAGATGATGCAGAGCAGGGGATGGTGCAGACCAGACGAAGACAGTGCACACAATGGTGCAGAGCAGAACCAGCAGAGAGTGCATGAGATGGTGGATACCAGATGTAGAGAGTGCAGGAGATGGTGCAGAGCAGAAGTAGTGGAGGGTGCAGGAGATGGTGCAGAGCAGAAACAGTGAAGAGAGCAGGAGATGGCGCAGACCAGAAGTAGTGGAAAGAGCAGCTAGTGCAGTGCAGAATTAATGAAGAGTGTAGGAGATGGTACAGAACAGAAGCAGTAGAGAGTGCAGGAGATGATGCATAGCAGAAGCAGTGGACAGTGCAGGCAATGTTGCAGAACAGAAGTAATGCAGAGAGCAGGAGATGGTGCAGAGCAGAGTGGTGGAGACTACAGGAAATGGTGCAGAGCAGAAGCAGTAGAGAATGCAAGAGATAGTACAGAGAGTGTGACACTTTGAATACACTCAGCAGTGCATGGTGAGAATGGATAGACCAGAATCAACTCTAATTTACTGCTAGCAGCTATTACAGAAGCAGGCATTAGAACAAAGCTTCAATGCTCTAAATTCAGGCTAAAGCAGGGGATCATGATAAAGCATACAGCACTCCAGATTGGCAATGGTTAACTCAGGCTAGAATGAGGAAGCAGTCTTGGAAGGAGGAGGTAATGCTGTGATAGCAGGATATACAGTAAACTAAAGAGTGGAGAAATAGGATAACAAAGCAGGGCAAGGATTTAGGAGGTACAGTAACACCAGAGTAGAGTGATGGAAGATAGAAAAGAGTAAAACAATGGAATGTATAAGAATGAGGCTGGATGAAGATGACTCATCAAGCTGGAGGAGAAGAGGACACAGTTGTGCATGAGTGTTGAGATTGTAATGTATGGATGTAGCCAACTTAAATCAGGAAGAAAATACATTATTACTAGAGTTGAGCAGGGGTCAACATTTGAGAGTCATGGAACCCGATAAGGGCGGTGGAACCGTATTAATGGATCAAAACTTATATCAGGCCAAGATGTACAACATCCTACATGATTATGACAAATACATATCTGCTTCTATACATGAAATCAATTTGTCCTATCGTAAGATTGACTTGGCCATTAAAGACCTGGTCGACCAGGAAGTTATAGAAATGGATATTTTTACATACCTCAACAATTCTGATCCTAGGGTACCCACTATTTTTGGGGTGCCCAAGATACACAAAGATCCAAACGACCCGCCCTTGAGACCCATTGTAGCAGCTCAAGGGTCCAAGACACACAACATTTTAAAATTCTTAGACTGGAAACTCAAGGAATTGTGGGGTAGACAGGATTACATCCTTAAAGACTCCTGGGCCTTTCTACGTAACATCCAAACCCACTTATTTGAAAAAGAGGTCGTATTTTTAACCATCGATGTGGTTGACCTTTTTTCAGTTATTCCTAGTGACCTAGGGTTGGAGTGGGTAGAGGAGGCCCTATGGGAGTGTCCTGATATTACCTCCAACGATGTCCATATAGTTACTGAATTACTAGGTCTGGTATTAAAAAACAATTTTGTTTTCTTTGCTGGTGAATATTTTAAGCAGACGTCTGGAGTTTCTATGGGGGCAAATTGTGCCCCCACTTATGCTGATATTGTCATGTATATGTGGGAAAAGAAATTTGTAATTAATAGTGCATTTTCCACAAATTGGAACTATTATTGCAGGTTCTTGGACGACATATGCATTTTTTGGAATGGACCAGTGGAGGGTATTGATAATTTTATCGAGTATATTAATACAACTACGACTTTTTTAAAATTTACTCATCAAATAACTCATCACAGTGTCAATTATTTGGATGTGACCCTTATTAAAGAAGGCGAAGGTGTAAAATCTTGTATTTATAGAAAGCCCACTTTCTCTAATAGCTATATACACTTTCAGAGTTCACATCCCCGATTTCAAAAAAGAGGAATTGTGAAGGGGCAGTTTGTTAGAATTTCCCGGATGACATCCCTGGATGTGGATTTTGGAGTAGAATGTGACAAATTGAGATCCTTATTCCTAGAAAGGGGTTACCCTATTGGTTTAGTACAATCAGTCCAGGATGAAGTAACGGCTGCACGCAATACTAGATTCCGTCCTATCTTGGGTAAGGGAAATTGGGAGACTGATGGATCTTCCTGTAAGGATATAGGCGGGTTGTTTTCTAGTAATTTCGCCTTTATTACTGATTTTAGTACCAATGCCACACATATTAGAAACATAGTGGAAAAAGAATGGCAATCGTTCCAGGAATTTACTGATTTAAGTTCATTTAAAGACAAAAGTCTGAAAACAATTTTTAGAAGAGGATTTAACATGAAAAGGGTTCTGGAACAACATGAACGGACCACACAGTCCTCCCGTACAAAGAAAGGAACGTACAAATGCGGGCATTGTTCATCCTGTAAATATATAGCCCAGGACCACCACGTATATTTAGAGAGTAGGAATAGGGACATCAAAGCCACAGGGTATTCCAATTGTTTGTCCACTGGAGTAGTTTACCTGGCTCAATGTCAGTCGTGTCAGGCGTTTTACATTGGTAAAACCGAAAGACAACTAAAACGACGCATATATGAACATCAATATGACATAGCTAAATCCAACACTAAAAATGCACTATACAAGCACATTACTGAGTGCGAGGGAGCCAGGTTTTTGTTTTTTGTAGTGGAAACTGTCCCCAAAGATATCAGGGGTGGACCCTGGGAGGCTAGGCTAGCCCATAGGGAGACCTATTGGCAGATCCTTTTAGAGTCCAATAAATTTCCAGGGCTTAATGATTTTATTTCAATTGCACCTTACCTCAAACTCAAGGCAGGGCGTATTTAAATTATAGTTGTTTTCTATTGAAACCAAGCCTTTCCAACATTTTAAACAATACATGTTTGAAATCAAGGGACATCCTATTAATCTTCTGTGAATGGTTTACATTGTTATTTAATATATGTGAAATAACTGGTAATTTTATTTTGACAGAAAGAGACCAGTAATATACGTAGTATTACCATTAGCAATGGATGGCAATTCCAGTTTCACAATAGGTTTTATGGTTAGTATTTATTGTGTTTTTATAAATGTTATATACTTTTAAATTTATTTATTTTAATACATTGATTAATTACATTATTGAATAATTGAATTGTAACCTGCATGGTAGCATGGGAAGTATTTAAACTGCAGTTTACCTTGGGACTTTATCTGATGAAGTCGTATTTAATCGATGAAAACGTGTGTGTTTTTTATTTATTTCACGTTAATAAACTGTTTCTACTATCTACACAGCAGCACCTTATTGTGAGCTTTGCGAATCTTGTGGTGGTGTTTCCGGACTGGATACAGCTGTCTTTGAGCATTACGAGTTCTGGTATACAGCGTTTGTTTCTTGGTGGTTTTAATGTATGGATGTAGCTTAGGATGGCAATCATTGGGATGGATAAGGACGCATGATTTCTGGATATGGAAGGATTCAGGGAAGGATTTAGGGAATAAGAAGATCTGTTGCTTTGTTGGTCAAGTTGGAGTGAAGAGACAGGAACTGGAGAATAGGTTATAGCAAGAGAATAGCAGACAGAACAGTGTATGATGTGTTAGGAACAGGGGAGGCTTGCAACAATAGGACATGGGCAGAGGTGTGCCAGAACTTAGTGAGGAAACAGAGATGAGGATAGCAGAGGAAAGTAGGGGCATGAGGAGAAATATATGTATATATATGCATATATATATATATAAATAAATGTTCAATGAAAAGACAGTGGTAAAGGAAGAGAAAATCAAAGTAGAAGATCAGGGGTACACAGACATAAAGAGTGATGGAGATGTGATCAGAAATGAGGCAACATCAAAAGGATAGCAGGAAAGAAACAGACACGGAAGGATCATGGGGAACTTGAAAGGGAAGTAGAAGGGAGATTCTGGAGGGACACAGAGTCTCTATAAATACTGTAGAGCATTGCAAGATGAATAAGCACAGCACTTATGAGAACAAGTAGATAGACAGAGCCAGAAGGAGTAATGCAAACTTCACGTGGGGGAGTATTACAAAAAGGATGAGCTGAGGGAACATGGAAATAGTCACAAATATTCTGGGCCTACCACTGACAATACTGAGCCTATCGCAAATTGCACTTTTTGTGAACTAATGACCTGACAGAGTAAACCACAGAGGAAGCAGTACAGAGGAACAAGGAGGTGATAATAGGGATAATCCCATCCAGGGTATTGTGAAGTAACTGAAGCAGTCTCAGAATGCTAAGCAAGCCGGGGACAGGAGTATTTGAAAGGAGGGTATTTTTCAGGTCAGGCTTCTGTGATGCATTTTATGCTCTATTTTTGAAAAATAATGTCCTGTGAACTGATCTGTTTTACCATTACCAAGAATAGATACATATGTGCCACCCAATATTGTGTGAGTCCAAAGTCCCGAAGACAAAATTAGTAATATTATGTTTCAAACACACACACACACACACACACACACACACACACACACACACACACACTCACACACACACACACACACACACACACACACACACACACACACACACACACACACACACACACACACACACACGCACATACACACACACAAACATCAGTGGCATATCTAGGATGAGGTGAAGGGGCAACTGCCCCTGGGGCAAGGTGATAGGAGACAAGATCAGGACATGCATATTTATTATTAGTGTAATACAGCTGTTCATATTTGTACTAGCATTACTGAATGCTGCTACAGAAATGAATTTCAATACTGCTTCAGCAGTAGTAAAGTGATTCAGTGCATCATGTGTGGTATACGTTTCAGCAATGGCTTGTTATAGTTTAAAAAAAGAAGTTTTTTTGTGTGTATTCCTCAGGTGAAGTTGCTGGACTATGGGTTGGGAAGCAGAAACAGGACCGAACTGGCTCCTGAGTTTTAGGAGTGCCAACCGGATCACAAATCTTTTTTTGATCCTCAGCTTACAGATCAGGCAAGAGTGCCAGGTGCTCACACAGGTATATACAAACACAAACATGCACATGTACCCACATGTCTGCACACACAAACACACACGCGAGTGCATGCGCACACACACACACACACACACACACACACACACACACACACACACACACACACACACACACACACACACACACACACACACACACACAAACATATGTACATACACGTTCTCACTGTGTTTCACATACGGACAAATTGAAGTAATGACAATTCGTAATTCATTTGTTCCTTTATTCCATAATAATGTATCCACAAACAGACTGGTTTCAGCTATCAAGCCTTCTTTGGTGCACTGAAGAAGGCTTGGTAGCCGAAACCAGTCTATTTGTGGATACATTATTGTGGAATACAGGAACAAATGAATTGCTGACTATGTTTTGCTGGCCTTTGTGTTTTTTCCAGAATTGAATAGATGGCTGTGCACCAGCTCTGTACTGGCATGTAGTGGAATTTACTAGGAATGGCAATTCACTTACAGCTTGTCCATGTTTCTAGGTAGCTGGAGGAAGACAAACCACCTGGATAAAACACACACATTGACAGGGATGGCAAGCCAACTCAATAAAGTAGGAATCACAGTCAAGAACTTGATCATAGTACTAAAGCACTACTCACTATATAGCTATGCAAGTGATCAGTTGCTTTCTCACACATCCTGCCCCAATCTCAAAAGACAGACACTTGTTGTATAGAACTCTGATGTCTGACTGTGTTGGAAATCAAAGAAATTTATGGGCAAATTGTTGCTCTTATATGCACTGCTACCTTCTTCACAGACAAACAGACAGACACACACACACACACACACACACACACACACACACACACACACACACACACGAGTCTTTTACACTGGTATCAGCAAATACAATGTATTGTATTTGCTAAAGACATTTTCTAAAGACATGCGATTGGGGCATTTCTCCTCGGGCCTCCACTGAAATTAGGCTCTGTGGAGCCTAGTCGGCCTTTCCCGGTCAGCAAATAATAAATAAAATAAATAAATAAATAAAACAAATTCATAAATAATAAATTGTATGACATTGCTTCTGCCATGTTCGATCGGTGATCACTGAATTGTGGTCAGGCAACATTAAAGTAAGTCACTTTTATCTACAGATTACCTCTTTATATATCAATTAAAGGCACTTTACTGACTGAATATACTTCACATGTCAGATTATGAGAAAAAATACAAGAATAAAGTATGCTAGCCTGCTTTTCATAAATGCACACTAGTCCTGCTCAACCAGATTAATGACTGTTTAACTTACTTTAACTTAAAGCACAGCCGGGTCAGTCATTTCCATTGACACACATTCTCCATTCCCACAGTTACTGAGCAATTATGACTCCTTAGCTGTCTGCATACCTTAGGTGTTTTACTGCAATAAAATTAAACAAATAATGATTACAGTAATTTATTTCTATTTTGTTTTAAGAAAATGATCAGTAGCCACATTAAAGTATTTTGGTCTGATTCGAATAACTAGCCAAAAGTTTTGCAAAGCCAGATTAATTGTTACTCAACTTTATCAGATTTTGGAGTGTCAGTCTCTTTCATCTACATTGACAGTACTCAGCATATATGGCCACTTTGATGACTGTGTATACCACAGATGAGTGGTTGTGATAATAATAATAATAACAATACTGTCCACTGCAATGTATTTTAGCTTTGTTTCACACAAACACAACAGGTACGAGCTGAAAGGAAAACAGCTATCTCAGCAAGTAAGTATCTAAAAACACAGAAAATACAACTCATTCATAAAAACCTAAAATACTACATAACATTCTGCTCCTAATGCAACATATGTAATTAGGACATTTCACTGAAATGAATTAGAAACAGCAATATAAGCTAAATACAGAATACAATGGAGAAATTGAATAAGTATGGGCCTGGTTTATGTGACATACAAAATACCTGCTAATGCAAGACTACAGAACCTGATTGCATGAATTATGGTTTCATCATTCTTCACAGAGTGTAATTCTTAAAACTACTGTTCAAACTATTTCACATATTTCACATAAGGTCATTAGTCACTGTAGATAGAATGCTAGATAGATAGATAGATAGATAGATAGATAGATAGATAGATAGATAGATAGATTTTATTTATTTTATTTATTTATTTTACACTTGTTGACCGGGATAGTCCGACTGGATACATGTCCATTTTCAGTGGAGGCCCGGGGAGAAAGCTCCATGGTCAACAAATTAGATTAAAAAAATACAGTATATACAATAGTTAATATATTTAAGCAAGCAGTTAAGTTTAAGATACAATATTTACAGAGGTTACATACCTAGGCAAATTATAGAAGTTCCAGGGTTAAGGAAAATCCAGAGAGTAGGTCTTCATTAAGTAATTCAAGGCAGCTAAGAATAGGTTCATAGGTTCATAGGTAGATACTAGGCTATCTGCCCTACGGCATTTATAAGCCTAGCCAGAGTGTATTTGGCTTCTGCCTCCCTATTAGATTAGCCTACTGTGCCTCTGTAAAGTAGGTCACAGAAGGTACCCTTTTAAGATTAGTTTACTGTGCCTCTGTCTAGCAGGGACACAGAAGAGATCCCAGGGGTGAATTTGCGATTTCCCATCCACGTTTCCAGATTTCGCTTGAAGAGGGTCAGCGAGGGGCTATGTCTAACATGAATTGGGATTCTATTCCAGAGTAAGGGGAGCCTCTGGGAAAAGAATCTGTCCCCCCAGCATGTCCTATTTATTTTTGTGCTGAGGTTTAGGTCCCTGGAGTGTGTTGCTCTAAGGGACTTGGATTTTTTGAGGTGGAGCATGTCCATTAATTCTGGGTTTGACATGGCTTTGTACGTCAGACATAGATCGCCTCTGAGTAGGTGGTAAGCAACTGAGTAGAGCTGGAGTTTCTTTAGCCGAGCTGCATAGGACATCTGTTTGTAGCCCATGATCCTCTTGGTGAGGTACTTTTGGGGTCTCTCCAGTTGCTGCAGGTGTCGGGTAAGGTACATCCCAAAAGGGGCATTGTTTTCAATTATGGGCCTGATGAGTGACGAGTAGAGGGGCACAATGACCTCTCTTGATATAGATGCGAACCCTTTCATGATAAGATGGGCTATATAGAAGGTCTTTCTAACCACTTTGGCAACGTGATTATCAAAGGAGAGATTACTATCTATGTTGGTCCCCAAATCTCTAATTACTTCTTCCGTATTTAATGGATTACCACCTATGTGGTAATTTGTGGGCACCTTGTTTTTCCCAAAGGGGATGACTATGCACTTTTTAGCATTTAGCTTGAGGCTGTGGCTCTGGCACCAAGCATCTGTCTCTGTGAGACCCTTTTGGAGGATGCTTGTGTCAGCTGGAGATTCGATTATGGCCCCCAGTTTGCAGTCATCTACGAACTTTGTCAGTCATAATCCCCCCGTGTTAGCCTGAACCTCAGAGAAGTATATACCGAACAAGAGAGGTCCCAGAACTGAGCCCTGTGGGACGCCACTTGTAACTGGTTTGGATTCGGACATGGCACCTGCGATTCTGACCATGTGGGTTCTATCTCAGAGCCAGTTTGCAACCCATCTTGTGATATAGGGGTTGATATTTAAGCTGGTAAGCTTATTTATGATGCCCAAGTGGGGTATTATGTCAAAGGCTTTTGCGAGGTCCAGTTGGTTGTGTGGACTACCTTGCCCTCATCTATGGCTTTGGTAACTGTTTCAAAGAAATCAACTAGGTTTAAGAGGCAAGATCTGCCCTTAACAAAGCCAAATTGGGTAGGGTCCAATGTCTGGAGGCTCCCAATGTCTTTGTTTATGAGTTCCATGATAATACTCTCCATAGCTTTGCAGACCAGACTAGTCAGGCTTATGGACGATAGTTTCTGGGGTCCATTGTGGCACCACCTTTGTGGAGTGGGACCACTGTAGCTGTACACCATTCTTTGGGTACATATCCTGTAGTAAGGCTAAGTCTGAACAGTGACTTAATGTGAGGGTTCTGTTCTTCTTGGAGCTCATGTAAGACACAGCCTGGGACACCATCCGGTCCCATAGATGCTGTGTTTTTTGCTTTGGAGAGGGCAGCTTTCACCTGTGCATCTGTGATGTCAGGGAGGTTACATTCAGTTGGGATAGGCATTTGCTCCTTTGAGGGGGAAGGGGGGGAGAAATTTGCACTGAAGGTTTGGTATATTTTGTACCATTATGCAACAATTCAGAGCATATCTGGGAGTTTCTGCCTATGTTCCTGACATAACTAAAGAAGGCCTTGTGATTATCTTTAGTGTCTAGGGCAATTTTTCTTTCAAAACTGACCTTTGATGATTTTATGAGGGATCAAAGTTTTTTGCTAATACTGATCAGAGCTGCCTTCCCTTTTTGGGATTTTGCTCTGTCATGTAGTAGTTTCCTCCTTCTGTTGTATAGTTTATTTATGGCCGGGGTCCACCAGACCAGTCTCCTGTTTTTGGAGGAGTGAGTCTTGGTTTTATTTGGGATAGCATGATCCATGCATTCCTGCAGGTGCTCATAGAATGCATTTGTAAAGGATTCTGCGGATTGGGCTGTATTATCCACTGGCCCAGGGGCTTTGAAGGATTCCACCTCAGTCTTGAGAAGTGCAAAGTTGGCTTTTGAGAAATTCTTTACAGTGATTTCCTTGGCTGGGTGTGGGGACGGGATATGGATGTCCATGGAAATTTGTTTATGGTCTGATCTTACCAATGAGGGGTTTACCTCTGGTGTGGAACATAGTGTCCCCATGTTGGTGAAGACCAGGTCCAATATGTTGTTCCCTCTTGTGGGAGTGGTGACCAGTTGTTCCATTGCGTTAGAGTTTATAAATTCAAGGAACCATTGGGCGAGGGTGTTTGGGCTTGAGTAGTTTTCCCAGTCAATGTTTGGGTAGTTGAAGTCACCCAATAACATAGTGTTTGGAGAAACCTTCATATTCTCCAGTGTTCTCTGGATTGCCAAGTGGGGTTCCTGTAATACGGTGGGTGTTATGCAGCAGGCTACAAGCTGAAAGGCAGTTTTGCCCACTGTTAGTTGCACATGGATGGTTTCCGATGCTTCATGCAATGCCACTAACCTGGAGGTGTAGGTATCTTTGATGAATATAGATACTCCCCCTCCTTTTGTGCTTTGGTCCGAGTTTTGGGGCCGAAACGCATGATATGAGTTATAACCTGGTAGTGCTGGGGTGCTCTCGGGAGCCTTGAACCAGATTTCTGTTACTGCACAGACATCGATTTTCTCCATACTGAGGAGAGCCTCGAGTGCATGCATCTTGAGGTTTAGACTTCTGGCATTGAGTAGCATTACCTTTAGTTTTTTTATCCTTGCTTTGTCTATGGAGGTGGGTTTGTCCTTTGAGCCTTGCCTAAAAAAGGCACTATGGGGGTGGCAAGAGCCTTGGCCAGTATACAAAAGCCTAAGGGTGACAGGTGCAAGACGTCTCTAGCGAAGAAATGTGGCTTGTCGAGCATGTCATCCCAGGCTGACAGGCACTGGATCCCCTTTGAATGACACCAATACTTTAGCCAATTGTTGAAACTGATCATTTTGTCTTTATACTGTAGCATCATTCTTGGTGAGGGCAAGATGCTACTCAAGGTCAGGGTCATACCAGCCTAGGCTACATGGTCAGATAGCTCCTCTATGTCTCTTTTCATGTAGTCCAGGGAGGTACGTCTCAGGTCATTCACACCAGCATGGACAATGACGGAGTCATACTTGTACTTGCTTTGGAGTGACCTGAGTGCTTGCATTATGTGGCGGATCCTGGCACCTGACAGGCAGCTTACAGTGACCTTCTTCTTGTTTAGTCTGGTGAGCGGGACTTCAGTGTGCCGGACAATAGAGTCCTGTATAACAAGTGTATTTGGTGTGTTGTTTGGCCTTAAGGGCTGTGACTGTAAGGCACACTGATTTTGTGAAATATGTGATTCATGGGTATTGTTGAGGGGTGGCTGTTGCTTGGATATCTGCTTAGGAGGTCTTTGCTGTTTAGGCAGATTTTTATTTAGAGCCTCCGAGTATGTTTTTGTGTGTTTATGTGTTGGATATGCAGATGCAATAGGTCTGTGTGAGACTAAGAAAGACCTAAGAAACAGTAAAAAGTTACAAATGTTTGAAAATCAAGAGTTTATTTCGATGACAACTTTGTGGTGTGGGTGGTTAGTCTTTTCATCCTGACTGACTGTGCCAGTCTTGGGTTGAGAGAGCTAATGCATCAGTTTGGCTGTGTTACTGCATCTCACATGTATTAGAGTTTGTTAAAAGGAGGAGTAGTTGTTCATTGCTTAAGGCAATTGCAACATTGCCTCAAAATTGGATTCACCAGCTGGACTGGAGAGTAACCTTTTTAGAAGTAATTGTCTGAAAAAGTCTGTGTCATTAAACCAGATGAAAGCTTTTAGTATAACAAACTGTTTTTTACTGATGATTAGGAAATACTGTTATTAACTCATACAGCTAGTTACAGATGCAATATTTACTTGTCTACATACTAAAACACATTAGAGTTAAACAAACTAAAGGTCAGGATAGTGCCACAGGTAGGCTAAAATAACTATTTTAGTCACATTGTCAAGGAGAGTTAATCAAGTTGGCTATATTGACATAGCCAGTTTAGCATCAGATGTTGTTTAAGTCTAGTCTTGAATTGACTCAGGGAGTTGAGCAAAGTAATTTCAGTTGGGAGAGAGTTTTAGGATCTGCCTACAGAGTTTGCAAAGAGAGAGTCACCAGAGGAGTTATTAGTTTTGATAGTCTAAACTAGTAATTTATTAAAGGATCGAAGAGGTCGGGGATTGTGAGAGAGGGTGATAATATTTTTAAGAGCAGGTGTATTATCTGGATTGTAAAGGATCTTATGTGCAGTAATTATGAGGTTATACTGAATCAAGCTGAGTAATTCTAGCCACCCAAGCTGGTTTAGGTTAATACAATGATGAGCCAGTGGCAAATCTGGCAATATGGCTATAGCAGATAGAGAGTTTGTTAAGGACAGATTTGTTTAGATTGGAGAGTATCGGGGATGCATACAGAAGAGTTGAAAGTAGGTGAGAACGAGCTATGGAAAATCTAGCAGGAGGGGTTAAGACGGCTTTTATCCTGTAAAGTGAACCTAGTTTTTTATTGATGGTCTTTATGGATTGATTAACATGTAGGTCAAATTTAATATTATTATCGATTAAAACACCTAGCAGTTTTGTAGAGGAGCCTGGGGAGATTATTGTGCCATTATTAGATTTAAAGGTAAAAGTGAATGCAGTAGACCTGTGTGTTGGTGAGAAGAGCAACAGGTTTTTTTTTTTTTTGGGATTCAGGATTAGACGACGACCAGAAAGCCAGTTTTCACTTGTGTTAAAGGTGGTTTGTATAGCTGACCACAGTTTGTTTGGAGATGTGGCCGAGCATATCAGGGTGGAGTTGTCAGCATATTGGACACAGCTGACTGTAGGGATAGCAGAACAGAGGCCGTTAATGAAGATGGAGAATAGAAGGGGCCCTAGTATGGATCCCAGGGGTGCACCTAGTGTGTTTTGTAGGAGTTTAGAAAGTTTGTTTTGTCAAAGGACAGCCTGCTGTCTATCATTCAGATAGGATTGAAACCATTAGATGGCTGTAGTATCTAGGCAGAAAGTTTTCAGGGTGTGGATTAGTAATTGGAGATCCAACATATCAAATGCCTTGGAGAGATCCAAGAAGAGGGCAGAGGATATGTTATTGTTATTACGGTTATAGTTTATGGGATTGGATAAGGCAAGCAGGGCTGAAGTAGTGCTGTGGTGAGGTCGGAAGCCATGCCGGGAGTCTGCCATGAGGTTATTCTGAGATAGGTGATGCATCAGTTGTCTGTGGATACATTTTTCCATAGATTTTGCAAGTGGGAATAGTATTGCTATTAGCCTATAATTGGATAACTCAGTAGAGCTACCTCCTTTGTGAAGTGGGATTACTTAGGATATTTTCCAAATAGAAGGGATTCTGGCTTCTGCTATTGTTCTATTGATTAGCATCAAGATGGGGTAAGCAATGGCATTGGCTGCATTTTGTAGATACTCATCAGGGAGTTGATCAGCGAGAGTGTAGTTGGTTTTAGTTTTTTAATCATGGTATCCATGAGTGAGGTGGCAACTGGTTGGAATCTAAATATAAGTTGGTTTCTGGGGGTGTTACTTTCATAGCAAGGCGAGCTGGGAGGTAGTTGGCTTGCTAGGGCTTGAATGGTCTCAGTAAAGAAACAGTTAAAACTGTCAGAGACTTCCTCAGAATGTTTATCAATGGAGGCTGCAGGGACTGGGGTGGAAGTTTGTCCAGGATGTAATCGTTTATTTAAGCCGGCCCAGAACTTCTGATGCTTGTTTTGATTTATTTCCTGTAGATTATAGAAGTAGTTTTTTTGTCTTGTAGAATGTTTTTCTTAGTGTTGTTGCTTATTTGCCTATATTTAATGTGATCTTGGGGGTCTTTAGTAGTTCGCCATAATGCCCATGCTTTGTTTCTAAGGGTGATTTTTTAGTTTAGACTCTTTGGAAAGCCATGGTGCAGTTTTTGCCTTAGTTCTTGTTGAATGAACAGGTGCATGAGAATCAAGGATTTCTGGGAAGTTGTTGTTAAAGTATGCGACTGCATCATCTAATATATATATATATACAGACACACACACAAACACACACACACACACACACACACACACACACACACACACACAAATACATAAAGATACATTGCTATAGTAAACTGCCAAATGCTCTTTTAACCAAAAGCGTTTACTGCTGTGTTTTTTGACCAAAGGTACATCTTTTTGAGTGGCGGAAATGTTGATCTTCAGAACATCAATTGTTTTTCTGGTATGTCAGTTGTATATATGTAAATTTATTTTTTTCAGATGCAAAAGCTTTCAAATATAGCAAAGGTTTCAGCATTAGGAGGTACGAGTATGTGCATGACTATTTGTCTGTTAGGGTTATTGTAAGGCCAAGAGAAATGGATAGATTTACAATGTGTGTGTGTGTGTGTGTGTGTGTGTGTGTGTGTGTGTGTGTGTGTGTGTGTGTGTGTGTGTGTGTGTGTGTGTGTGTGTGTGTGCATGTGTGTGTGTGTGTATGTGTCTGTGTGTGTGTGTGTGTGTGTGCGTGTGTGTGTGTGTATGTGTACAGATTTGTGTGTGTGTGTGTGTGTGTGTGTGTGTGTGTGTGTGTGTGTGTGTGTGTGTGTGTGTGTGTGTGTGTGTGTGTGCATTCAAGTGTTTCTGGGTTAAGGTTATTGTAAAGGCTAGGGAAAGGGACAGATTTAGCAGTGTGTGTGTTTCTGTGTGTGCGTGTGGGGGCGGTGTATGTTATAGGATGTGTTCAAGTGTTTCTAGGTTATGGTTATCATAAGGGAAAAGGACAGATTTAGCAGTGTGTGTGTGTGTGTGTGTGTGTGTGTGTGTGTGTGTGTGTGTGTGTGTGTGTGTGTGTGTGTGTGTGTGTGTGTGTGCATGTGTGTGTCTTGCATAGTGGTGCTGTTAGAAAAAGTTTTTTTAAAAGGTATTGTGTCACGTTAATGTTATGTTTTCAGACATGAATAAATCGGTACAGGTAGAAAGATACTTTATTTTTTCAAATATTAATGTGTTTAGCAGTTTCAAAGACTGACACATAACTAATTAAGTAAGTAGATGTCAACTGATTAATTTATTAAACGTTGTCAAAATTACTATAACAAGCATTTACTTGTTTGTGCTTGTTTATTTAATAAATATGTAAGTGGACAAATGCAAATCTCCAATGATCTTTTCCTGGACTACTTGCACCAGGGTTGTTTATTTAATAAATATGTAAGTGGACAGATGCAAAGCTCCAGTGATCTTTTCCTGGACTACTTGCACCAGGGTTGTTTATTTAATAAATATGTAAGTGGACAGATGCAAAGCTCCAATGATCTTTTCCTGGACTATTGCACCAGGGTTGTTTATTTAATAAATATGTAAGTGGACAGATGCAAATCTCCAATGATCTTTTCCTGGACTACTTGCACCAGGGTTGTTTATTTAATAAATATGTAAGTGGACAGATGCAAAGCTCCAATGATCTTTTCCTGGACTACTTGCACCAGGGTTGTTTATTTAATAAATATGTAAGTGGACAGATGCAAAGCTCCAATGATCTTTTCCTGGACTACTTGCACCAGGGTTGTTTATTTAATAAATATGTAAGTGGGCAGATGCAAAGCTTCAATGATCTTTTCCTGGACTACTTGCACCAGGGTTGTTTATTTAATATATATGTAAGTGGACAGATGCAAAGCTCCAATGATCTTTTCTTGGACTACTTGCACCAGGGTTGTTTATTTAATAAATATGTAAGTGGACAAATGCAAAACTCCAATGATCTTTTCCTGGACTACTTGCACCAGGGACTGAGTAAGTATTGAGAAAATACAGGACATAATTGATACAAGTAAAATATGCATACAAATAGTATAAATACTGGGAGTGTGAATTTAAAAATAAAGAAAAAGAAGCCAAGCATATCATTCCTTAGTCAGGTAAATTGCTATGAAACATGCAAGAACAAATATTCAAAGAATCCAAGGAACCTTGTTTTTCTGTCGGAAGTGCTATATCAAATCATATCCAATCAGTCCTTTGACAGTTGCAGTTTTTTTATTGTTCAAATGTCAGCAGTTATTATAATGTATACTTACCATATACCTACTATGCAGTTACATTCCACAGATAATATCAGATTCTATAAATATTTGCCTTTAAACACTTAGGGAGGATTCAGTAATCCTCCGTGTTGGACAAATAAAGTCCTACTCAGAGACTGCTGCCTAAGAGTTAGACGTCAGCGCGTCATGCATATGCATGAGGGCGTGCTGACTCAACTCTCAGGCTAACATGGAGCGTGTAGGAGTGCAGGGAGCATGTCAGACTGCCGAGCAGTCCAAATATCCATGCCCCTGCAAGTGCCTAACTCTGCAAATGTCAGCAGATATGAGCGAGTCCGCTCAAATGTGTATACCCCCAACACTACACTCCCCCACATTAAAATGCCCTGTACAAATGAAATAAAATGTAAAACAATTTTTTTTATTATTCATCATATAGCTGCCTGTATTTGCGTGTGTGTGCGTGGGTGTGCCCATTGCTTATCTACAGTTAGCAGTTTAGACATCAAAGAGGATAATAAACCACTCATATGCAAATTAAGCCAAATAGCAATAGTGTAGTGGTAGAGCCTTTGCACAAAGAGGAGGAATTCCCGGTTTGAGTCCCACCACTCCCCTCTCCTTTTTCTGTAGGAAATCTGTGCATAAAATAATTCCTGACATTTACCTTTTAAATTATATTAAAATGCATCGAAATGGCCTATGTAGTAGTGAATGATATTTTAAATATATATAAGAAGGTGAAACGGTCATGCATACTAATGAATGCTTAAGTAACCTATCTTAAGCAATGTGAAGCACTGCTAAGTAATGTTTACCAATAGTAAGCATAATTAAGAAAAATTGCCCATAGCTAAGCACTGGTTTAACTAGCGCAATAGCTTTGCGCAGAGTTGCGCATCGTGACAACTAGCACAAACCAAACATGTTTGCGCGAAGCTGTGCACCGCGCTAACTAACGCAATGTCGGGCAACGTCGGTAAACGTAGAGCAATGTTGGGCAAAGTTGAGCAAAGTCGGCTAAACCCAGCCACAACCCCTACCGGTCAGGCCAGTAGTAAAATAAAAAAGCAATGACAGGCCTCAAACCCGGGATAGTGTGCACCATAATCACAGTACTAATCCACTAAGCCATGACAGCATTTCATGTTCATGGACTGTCAACACACATATACATATGAATCAAAGTTTACCCAGTGCTAAGCAGGTGTGCATTCAGTTGAGAACTTTCAAATCCGGCCAATCACAAATAAGTGCGGGAAATGAGGCATATTTAAGCTCCATAGGTGGGAATCCTCGCCATAACTGGTTGCAGCTCCCATCTGCAGGCAGCAATGGCTGGTGTCGGAAAGGGCTCTCGCTTCAGAGCACAACGGTGGGGCATTGAGGAGTCAAAACTGATGATTTGGCTCCTCGTCTATCATCATGATGCTAGACTCCTGCAGGGCCAGTTCCAGGGCACAGAATACAAAGCGGAGGCCTGGAACCATCTCGCACATGAACTCACCAGTGCCACAGGCGTCCCTCAGACTGATGAACAGGTTAGACATCACCATGCAGACCTGAAGAGACGCAAGCAGGACCTACTGAACCAATGGATACAGGAGGCCCGTGGGATACAAAATGCCCCACTACTGAGTAGGTAGCCATGGACTGAAGTATGTAAAAATTGCTAGTGTAGTTGATAGTATGGATAGGTATATGTCTCAATATCACATCATTTACTTTACAGCTGCAGGTGTCCATGCTGCGAATCAGCAAGCCTATGCAGATAGGCTGCTAAGGCTGTGCCACCAGGCAGGTTAGTAATTTTTCTGCATGTACTGTTATATAAAATAAGTGAGAGAGCCTGGCTAAAAGTGTCTCAGCCCAATAATAAAGGTATAATAAGGCTTGAATAACCTCTCTGCATGAACTGTTATGTACAATAAGTGAGAGAGTCTGTAAAAGAGTGTTGTAACCCATTAATAAAGGTATAATAGGTCCTGAATTATTTCTCTGCATGTATTGTTATATAGAATAAGTGAGAGAGCCAGAAAAAGAGTGTTGTAAACCATAAATGAAGGTATAATACATCCTAAATAAGATGTCTGCATGCACTGTAATAACAAATAAATGAGAGAGCCACTAGAAAAGTGTGTAATGTAATTAATAAAGGTATAACACCTATAGTGTGTCCGTGTCACTTTCTTTGAAATGTTGATGTACTCTTGCAGTATAGAAATAGTAGTGTTGTATTAAGCGCTGTCAACCCACACTTGGGTAGGCCCATTCAAAGAGTACGAAGGGAGTGCCAATATCTCTTAAGCATATATACAGTCCTCAACTGCAGTTTCAAGCCTGGCATGTATAGGTAAATTTGGCACATGAGTAGCTTGTAGTTGTGTGCAACGGAATTGTCAGTGTGCTGCTAGAAATGTAGGGGGCTGTTAAAATATAACTGATAATGTCACCTGAGCACATCCAGTTATGTAGACATATGAATATAAATAAAATATATAAATATGTAGCAGTAACATCTGCATCCTGGACAGTCTGTATAACAGATCTAGGTCAAGTACATAAGGAACTAGCAAAATACATCCCACAACGTAATGGACATTGCCTAGTGTAATAATACATGTAGGGGATATATATACCTGCAGTCAATAGGAATGTAGTGTAAAGTATAAGTTCATATAAGTTGGTAATGGAGATATATTTTACACCCTACTGTATGTGCATAAACAATGCAATTCCACACCCCAATGGGTATGTGTAATCTCAAAACATTTGTTGGGACATATGTCCTATTGGTTTATAAATATCTGCATAACTTTGATGCATGTGCCCTGTTCAAACACCACAATGTTGGTGGCCTGTTGCCATCATTCATTCCTGCATGCTGTTGGAATGTCCACTATCATTCAATATATGTATGTGTTATGCTTGCTGTTCAACTGTTGGAGCTCTGGTGTGTTGGGTTAATGGGAATATTACTGCATGCTCTTACAATTAATTTGGAATGCTGTTGGCTATATTGTCATTAAATTTACCTAAACACAGAACGTATGGGAAGGCTGGTCCCAGCGGACCCACCTGTCCCACCTCAGCTGGAGATGGCACCTGGCACCAGCAGGTCCGGTGCCCAGCCCGGGACCTCCTCCTCCACTGGCCCTGTGCCACCTTCAGGTGGGAGTGCTGCAGGGGATGGGGCTCATCCCCCCCATGCAAGCGTGGCCGGAGCAGGGTCACCTGTCACCCTCTGAATGGTCCAGGCTGTGGTGCGTAGGGAGATCCATCGTTCAGTTGCTGATCACCTATGCCAGCTCGAGGCAAGAGTGGCGCGACTCACGGGTGAGTCTTCCCCTCCTACACAGCCCCCAGCACAGCCACCCTCCGGGCTTTGAAGGTGCAGTGGTGACTGCCCATGGGTGGGGATCTCAGTTCCACTGTTACCATCTGTGGGCTCATGGGCTTGCGATTTCCAAACATCCTTCCCCGTCAGTTGTGTTCACCCACCCCATGTGTCATATTCCGCCCCTGTATGCGTCTTGTTTGTCTTGTCTGTTTACCTCCCCAACCTACCTCCCAAACATACCTACTTCCCCTACCCCACATCCCATTCTCACCGGAAATAAAATGGGCAATCTGCTCCCACAAAAAATTATGCCCCATACATTGCACAGATGTCCGCTGGACACAGAAACTGAAATTCAATTGGCAGTACAACATACTTTGTTGTCCTCACCCCTCTCTCAGGGGTGGAAGGTTTCAAAATTCCCTCCAAATTACTAGTATATGCACAGCTGTTGCTGTTAAAGAAATGTGCAGCTATGGACCTTCCCGACACCCGTCCTGCACATCCTGAGCTGTTTTCCCTACTGTCTTTCCCTCTTTGTGCCCCTTTTTCACCACTTTCCTATCTCCCCATTTTCTTTTCTTTCAAAGAAATGAGCGCGGGGGTTAGCAGGAGTAAGCACTTTTAAGCAGCAGTAAGCGGGTTTGAGAAAGTGTGTGCATGTGTGCGCTTAGCTAAGTATTGCTAAGCATCCCGAAAACCCACGCAAACCCACTTACAACTGCTTAAAAGTGCCTTAGTCACCCTGCATATGAGGGGCCTGGTTCTGCTCAGCAGCAAAATAAAACACCACTGTCAGTCTTGAACCCCAGACCTTGGACACACTAGACTGCATGAAGTACCACTAGGCCACAGTAGATATACAGCAGGATGTTGCTGAAATATATATATCATGCATCAGAATGTGTGAATGTAAAGGAAAGATAGGAATGCCATAACACAAAACCTGTTCTGTGGAACTTTACCAGCAGTTGTTGTGGAATTGCATTATATGACTGTGATAACAGAACCAGACATTCTAGCAGTAAATACTGTTACAGCAGCACTTCACAACCCCCACACAGTATCATAGCAGGACAATCCCCACCCAAATGTACAAAATACCAGTGTGTTCAAGGAACAGCAAGGATGTAGGTAGGCATACTCAGTACTGGAAATGTCCAGTTTCATGAGCATCCTGTGATAATGTCAACAAAGTAAAAAGCACAAACAGTGCAGAAGTGAGTACATTAATATCCACAGTATAGCTGTTCCCACACAGTTCATATGCCAAATGAAAACATCACAATAACTACATATGTATGGCAGCTAATTGTGGATGTTGTAAAGAAACTCCATACTCCCATGTATCTTGTGTTAGCATTTCTAGCAGTGAGTACAATTCTACACTGTCAACTGTGTACTGGAAGAGGCAACATTCAGATCTGAGTACAACAAACAAATAACTGGCTACACATTTAGCAACAGTTAGAAGAAGTATACCAACCTTCTGACTTACACAATGGTGTCCACAGCAAACAAGCATGGTCCCCACTCTGGAATTCTGAAAGGGCTACGCCTACCTGACCTAGCAATTTATAGCACTGGGTTGCAATGACAGTGAGTACTGCAAGTACCACACAGCAGGCTGCATGCAATTGCCAAATGGTGGCCACCAATTGGTACAGAGGTCATCACATGCACATGTGCAGATACCTATAAAAGCAGTCTGTACTTGCTGTTCACACATGCAATCATTCCATTGCAGGTACGGAGGGAGGGAGAGAGAGAGAGAGATAAAAAAAAGAAAAGAAAAAGTGATGTAAAGTTAAGAAATATAACAAAAAGAATATATTGAAAAAAAAACAGTATACTGACAAAAGAAATTATATTGAAAAAATATATTGAAAAGAAACTATATTGAAAAAAAATCATTGAAATAAAATATATTGGAAAAAAATTTGAAAGAAAAAATATAGAAAAACAAATTGAAAAAAAATATTGAAAAAAAAATTATTGAAAACGATATATTCTGAAATATAAATCTATTTAAAAAAATCTTGAACAGTAAAAGAGATATTGAAAGCAAAACATATATTGGTAAAAAAAGTATACCAGGATATACAGCAACATATACGAACACATAAAAAGGAAAGGTATGTAACAGCTATGTATTTACTGGAATGTAATAGATGTTAATGAAGAGTACTCTATATAGTTTGAATCATCCATATGTGGCAGCAGTACGTATCGATGCACAGATGCCTTGCATAACCACTGGCATGGGGAAATGAGTGTGTTGCTGTGTGCAGTGGGATGTGACGGTGGCATATGTAGTTCAGCATTAAATGTCAGACATCTGATCCATGTTATCTGTGTTCTGTACAGTAGTGTGTACAATCTGTTTGGGGTAGTAGCCCATACGGTTATGCAAACATGGATGTGACAGAGTAACAAATGCATGATAGTCATATTAATGTATAGCTTAGCATTGGCAACAGTTGTACCAGGCTAGTATGCTAATTCAGCATTAGCAGCTATGTATACACCCTCTAATATTACTGTGTGCTCACATGTGACACCTGTTCATGTTGCAGCAAGGCCCAACAGGTCAGCCGTGAGGTACATGTACTTACAACAGTGTGGTCCTTTTGTGTGTATGGCACACACATATGGAGAGATCTGTCCATGTCAGATATATTAGCATCTGTACATGTGCATTGAGCAAGGGACATACTGCAACTGTTTGTGAAAGGTGGATATATATATATATATATATATGTTGTTGAAGGTTGTTATGTGCATATCTCTATGTAGGTTGTAGTGTGTGGCAGACCAGACAGCATACAGTGCTGGTATATGACATGTGGTGGTTAAACGCTGTGGGTATGGTTCATCAGGTTTGCAGTGTTGCAGCCAGTGAGGCCTGTTAAAGCTACATGGGCTGAGAACACCTTCAATGCATTCTGCACAACACTGTGCAATGTTATGACATAACTGTATACGTCACAACCTTCCCATACTTGATATACCCACCATGACAGGTGGACTGTATATGTGCCTATATGTATATCTATATGTACAGCAATGGATGTTCATATGTATGTGTGTGTGTGTGTGTGTGTGTGTGTGTGTGTGTGTGTGTGTGTGTGTGTGTGTGTGTATATAGATATATATATATATATATATATATATATATATATATATATATATATATATATATATATATATACATATATATATATATATATATATATATATATATATATATATATATATATATATATATATATATATATATATAGAGAGAGAGAGAGAGAGGGTCATAATTACTGCAACAGATGCCTGGTGACAAAGCCATGGACTCAAGCTCAATGTTGACACTGTATTGGCATCCCTCCTTGCAAAGACTCAGTACCCATGAAATACCACATAGGTGGTAGTCTACTCAACTCCGAAGGTGTGATAAGAGACCATGGGACGCAGGTGGACAGTAGTCTCCCCTTCGATAGTCAGAGTGCCACACTAGTCATGTAATCCATCTACATGGCACACGTCATCACAAAAGGTGTGTCATCCAGGGAAAAATAGGTCAGTGTTCCCCTCTACTCCACACACATAAAACCCAGTATAGAGTACAATGCCCCATGTGGTATGTACCTCACAAGACATCTACAGCAAGTGGAAAGGACACAGACATACCTCACAAAGAGTGATACCAGCGTCAAACAAATGCCCTATGCAGACCGTTACACAAACCCACAACTAGACTGTGTCGCATATCGCCTACCCAGAGGTGACCTCTGACTGACATACTAAGCTATGTCAAACCCAGATATGTTGAACATGCTCCACATAAACAGATCACAATCTGTACAAGCTACACGTTCTAGGGACCCAAACCCTTTGACCACAATAAACAGCACATGCTGGAGGGATAGATTCCTATCTCAGAGACATCCCATACTGTGGAACTAACCAACTATCCATAGCAAACAAAACTCCTAATTAGCAATCGTCATAAATAATCCTGGAGATTGTATGGGAGATAGTGAATACACCCAGGCAATCACCTCAGTGTCTCTGCTTGACTGGGCCACGTGTAATTTAAATACCTGTGTGTCAGAGGCCAGGGTAGCGTATGGCTAGAGTTCTATAGGCCCTAGGGCCAATAGCCTCTTACCTTCCTATGAAGAGATACACACCCACATGTACTTGTTGCAATAATCGATATGTGAGGTTGACTGAGTGTGATGGTGAATGTGTTGGTGAATGTGTCAGAGTTCGGTATATGTGTGATAGCTTAGTGGGAAACTGTTTCAGTCATGGTATTATGTGTCCTAGCTGTGATCCCAGCAAAAGATGTGTATGCAGTTGTTAGGCAGAAAAAGCAGTATGCCATACGGTCTGACATAGTCCCTTGTTGTCGACTGGGGTGTCCCATTGTAGGCTAAAACAGTACATGTATGCTTATTGGGTGTTACTGCTGGTGAATCCAACTTCTGTATGAACTGTAGTACTACCTGAAGTTGTATGCCTAAACAGCACAGTATGGTATACGTGCACATTTATTGGAACCACTGTTATGTGTGTTCCCTGTAGTCCTCACAGATTACATACCTGAGGCATAAGGTCTGGTAACTACTGACACACAGTACTGTAAGGTACACAGGTAAAGGTCACCTGGGTTGCCATACCTTTGTGTCTGTTATGTATGTCTGCTGTGTGTGTGGGTACGCCTATACCATGGCCTCGGTCATATGTGTGTTACAGGATATAACTGCGTATCTAGCAACATGTATAGTCTAGTACAGCAGTATGCCACCTATATTAAAGAATGTGCACATATGTTAGGCAGGGGATCGCTATCAACGACTAGTGTGCTATACTGGTAATACTGTCAGTGGACTTTACATTCATTGCAATGGATTACATATTTCATGATGCATTAGCATGATATATACCTCCTGTGGCTAGGTGGTGCATTGTGTCACATACAGTGTGCCATGTACTGTTGTATAGTCTTACATACTGTTATAACTTTGTTGCTGTGCAAAACATGGTTTGATATATAGAATGTGCCAGGCACTGTCAGGTATCTGTGTGTTGAGAACTGATATGTGGTACTGAAAGTGTGTATCTTCTGACAGCCAATAGGTTGCTGTATATGGCAGTTAATTTATATCTGTACTTTAGAATGTTACGTGTGCCACATGACTTGCTCACACATATTGTTTAATTGTCTTCCAGGGTAATGTCCCACCATCATAACCTGGCATATAGCACGGCCAAGGAGGAAGCCATCACAGCAAGCCTGGTGCAGCACTATGCACTGCTGTCCTCCAGAACCAGCCATGACCAGCATGAGTGGGCTGCGCTGTGGCAAGATCTTGTCCGTAGGGTAAATGACACAGGCATGCATAACCGGATATATGAGCAGGTACGCCATCACTGCAGTGATTTAATTAGACATGTCCGGCAGCATGCGTCTGATATCTGCAGACAACAGCTTGCCACAGATGGGGGGTAGCCATCCATCCCCCCCTCACCAGAGTGGAGGAGCTGCTCCTGAGCCAGGTGGCTCCTGGCCAACAACAACCACAACAATTAACATGTATCATCATGGAGGCCGGAGCCACACAGCAAGTTGACATGGAGCGTGCAGGTAACATGGCATAGCTGTAGAATACTGTTACCTCTATTGGTAGAGCATGCTTATGTGAGATGTGTACTGTGTAGTTAGACAATGTGGTGCCTAGTGTTGTGCAATACTAATAATTAGGAATATAATCTGTAGGCCTTTGACTGTCCAGCATTGTACTACTGTAAGATTGCAAACACACAGTAGCAATGCCACAGTTGTTGCCACTGACAAAGTGTCTGATATCCTTGTAGGTTTCTCTGGTGTGACAGCAAGGCAGCAGAGCCATGCTGGTGAGTGTGTTATACCTTTAATATTGCTAATTAAATGTGCATGTTATAGGTGAGGTGTAGGCTATGTACACGTAACACACCTACGCATAATGCATGCTGTGCATGTTTGCTGTGAGACTATGCACATCCTAGTAATGTGGGTAGCTGCCTAAAATACATACAATACACAGAGCATCCCACACAATTGTGGCAACACTGTAGTGGACATCGGATAGGCAGAGTTGATATACATGCACACAACATACACACCTTTGTCATATGCAGTACAAGTTAACATGCTACACATGGCTTATTCAGACTCCCGCTGTAAGGGCACAATACAGTATCCCAAACCTCATCCACACAGCACACTTAATAACATGAGGGGTAGATGCCTCACATGTGGCTGTGCAACACTCTTCAACACATAACACATTCATGTTAGGCAATGCCCCCTATTGGGCACCTGATAAACCCATGTAACAACTGGCCGTGAGATGGTGAATGTAGCCATGGTACTGCAGTTCAGGTACAGCATGCTATGTGCCGGTGTGGCACACATTAGTAGCCTTGAGTGACTGCATGATGCTGCATGATGATGGCTCATGGTACTACACCCCATCTAGTTACAGTGGCCACAGTAATACAGATATCATGAATTGCTATGCACCTAAATGTTGTGTGTGTGCAGACATATGCACCTATATGCAATATGCATAGCAATCCCCATTTGTAGAAAGTGACACACATATGTCTTGTAATGCTATGGGGTGTATAGGTCACATGACACACATTGTGTATGTGTGATGCTTCATGTTGCAGTTGTGTGGTAGCATACCATGTCATGGCTGGCACTGGAATGTCCACAATATGTACTAAACTCACCATAACCACTGTACAATGGCTATGTTGAGCAATGGTATTCCATCAGGTATACATGCACCACTCATCCTGTGTGTATACATAGCATGCATGTGCTACACCTGTGTCCACAATCATCGGCTAAAGACACAGATGCTCTAATCAGAAATGGATATCTATGTGACACACTGATACACATCCAGCCATGGTATGTATACCTGTGACTGATGGTGCACAGGACATTGCAGGGCTTTTAATACCTGCACAGCAATGTTGTGTCCATGTACACATTGAGGTCCAGGGTGAGGCCATTCACTGAACAAAACACACATGCATCAAGGCCATGTATACTGTTATTAGCAATGGCTGTCTACACTCACACTGCATGCTGCTGAGCAACACACGTCCTGCATGCTGTCACGTTTGATATAAATGTTTGGCTTGTGATACTGTACCCCAACATCACACACTACTGAGTATGTTCGGGATTGCTGGTGGTGTGTGTGTGTGTGTGTGTGTGTGTGTGTGTGTGTGTATGTATGTGTCTGTACTAGTGAGGAGTGTATTTGTGTGCATGTGTGCATGTATGCATGTGTGCATGTGTACTGACATCATGTACAGGTCATAAAGTGTGTTTCCTGTCTCCCTCTCACAGGTGCTGATACTGGGTTGGTTCAATGCAGCAGGGAAACTGATGTCACTGAGCATGATAGTGACAATGATGATAGGTGTGTTGAGGCACAGGTATGTTTGCCAGGGTCTATCGTTGGGCCATCAGTCGACACTGCACAAGTGTCCACCCCATCCATGCACACAGTCATACTGCCAATACATCCATCACCAATGCCCTTAGCAGAGGGACAGCGTACAGCCGGCATTGTCCAGGACAGTGTGGTATCCATGGCACATGCATGCCGACACAGCAGCCATACCCAGATGTCTGGAAGGGTACCACATAGGCAGATGTCCAGGGGTTCTTGTCAGAGCACTGCTGCCCATCATGCCACTGGCAGACGTGCCACAGATCTAACTACCTCACGCATGTTCCAGGCTGTCATGGAGGCACAGGCATGTATGGAACGGTACACCAGACAGGGACTGAGGGCACAGAGGGCACATAACACTGCCGTAATAGACAGTATCCATGACCTAGCTGGTGCCATCCGCAATTACACTGAGGTCACCGATAGACATTGGGGAGAGACACTAGATGTCCTCTGCAATGTCATGTCCATGTGTCAGGACAGTGCGGGATGGTTGAGTTGTCAACGTGGACGTATGCCAGCAACATCAGCAGCTGGCAGTCGCCGAGGATGTCCCTCAAGCAACAGCCTGTAGTGCCAGTACTAGCCCCAGCAATGTTGGGGGTGGGCTGTCCATAGAACATCCTAGAAGACCACATGCACGTGGCTCTTTTCAGTCCCAGCAAGGACCTGGGTCCAGTGTACATCCATCTACCTCTGGGAATAGTACCCAGTCTGGCTTGGTACCTGATAGTGTCAGTAGCACCCCTGCCAGGCACAGGTACCTTATCCATGGCCAGATATGGTGATCTGTAAAGACTCGCAGGTACAGTCTGTGGCTGTCCCACAAGTATCCATATGTGGCAGCCACATGGTGGAACCATGTGCATGCAGACACACACACATAATCCAGACACTTAGGGCTAACACATACCCACACACATTACATCAACATTGGCCCATATCATTATTCTTGCCCCTCACACACACACACACAGACACACACACACACACACACACACACACACACACACACACACACACACACACACACACACACACACCTGTCGATTGGATGGCTAACTGTAGGCCTCTGGCAGACCAACAACACACCCTGTGCATATGATGAAACCTGTGCCACCTCCTGTCATCTGTAACATCGATGCAGGAACAGGCTACCATGGTGCTGATGCACAGGGTGTCTTTATAGCAGTATAGCAATGTTAGCATGTTGTCAGCAGTAGAGTGTAATGATATGCTTGAAGGTGTAGCTGAGCAGGCATGATGCATTAAAGCTATGATTGTCATTGTAGTGTTGTTTACACCAGTGTTAGTTCCAATTGTATATTGTCCGCCCATGTGCCACTTGGCTGATGTGTTCAGTACTGGCAGCATGTGTTAGAGAGTGGACAGTATGTGTGGGATGTGTGTAGCACATATTTGCAGGTGTACAGTTGTGGAAATGGTGGAGGTGCACTGTCTGCACGTACGTGCATAGTGGACACATGGGCAGGGTGACATGCTCTGTATTACACAGTAACACTCCATAGTTTCTATTGGTGGCCAGTATGCATTGTACTACACACATTTTGGAACCTGACTACACATGTGTGTATGACATGGTTTGACACTGTGCTGTGGGTGATACTGTTACTATCTGTCATTGCTTCGCATTCTGGTAGTATACATGACTGCAACAGCCTGACCATAACCAATCATTAGCTGATGTCCTGACAACTGACACACAGATGTAGGACACACAGCAACATTTGGATCCTTCAGGTACTATACTATGCCAGTAACCAGTGGTATTCAGCTGCACCCATTACTGAGACCACTCCTGTTCGGCATATGGCTCTCTTAGGTACAAGCAATCACAGTAGAGATATGTCTGTCCACATGTGCTAATGCATACTGTGGCCTATACTGCATTCTCCAGGTGACACACATATCCTCCACAAGGGTATCATACAGACAGATACCTGTTGTTAAACCCATGCTGTAAAGCTATAGGTGAAACTAAGCGTAGTCATCTACCTTTACAGAACATAATATCCCCACAGTACCACATAGGTAGTAACCACCAACATCATGAACAGGTACCGATGTGTACATGCAACCTAGTATTACGTCATCTCTCCTTTGATAATCACATTCCCTAAGGTATTTTGGAATCCCTCGGTGGATCACATAAGCAATCTGGGGTCTGTATGCATGTCCACAAAGTTTGTTGTACACCTATAATGCATAGTCATCATTGACAGACTCTTCTGCATTTGAACAGGTCTGACATATACCTCGGCCATAAACCCTCACACACACAATTCAATAGAAACCGTAATGAGTGTGTGTGACACAGATGACCTAGGCCAGGCATCACTGCAGTGGCTGGCCTTGTCACAAGTATACAGATGTGACCTAAGGTCTGTGAAGCAGCAGTACAGTTTGGTAAAGATGCCAACTGTGTACTTGGATAAAGCAGGGTTCCCACACATGCAATACTTGAGGTGACATATATGTATAGGTATTTGCCTCATAGCTACCGCACATGTGCAATGCCTACTGATATGTCATACGGTAGTAAAAGCAAAACCCCCAACACATTGGCCAACACTGTCACATACATGGAGCACACATACTCACCAAGTGCAGGATTCAAACCCTTACCTAATTAATTCATGATACTAGAGGAGTACGCATCAACACGTCGTGCTGTACACATTACTGGGAAGTATCTTTTCCACAGGTATATTTGTAGGATGGTGACATAATCAGACTTGACAGAGTAGTTTACCACTTTTAAGGTGTTTTGCTACTCCCCTAAAAGGGTCACTCTTTCCCAAGGAAACCACACACAAACACACAGTTGTCAAGTGCAGGATTCAAACCTCTACCTAGCTCCAGCGTGTTACTAGAGGAGTACGCATTAACACGACTCGCTATACACATTACTGGGAGAAGTCTTTTCCACAGGTATGTTTGTAGGATGGTGACATCATCAGACATGACAAAGATTTGTATACCACTTTTAAGGTGTTTTACTACTCTCCAAAAAGGTTGCTCCTCTCCAAGGAAATCACACATGAACACACAGTTGTCAAGTGCAGGATTCAAACCCCTACCTAACTACTTCATGATATTAGAGGAGTATGCATTAGCATGATGCACTATACACATTACTGGGGGTTCTCTTTTCCACAGGTATATTTGTAGGATGGTGACATCATCAGACATGACAAAGATGTGTATACCACTTTTAAGGTGTTTTACTACTCTTCAAAAAGGTTGCTTCTCTTCAAGGAGCTCACACACACAGTTGTTAGGTGCAGGATTTAAACCCCTGCCTAACTAATTCATGATACTAGAGGAATACGCATTAGCGCAATGCGCTATCCACATTACTGAGGGTTCTCTTTTCCACAGGTATATTTGTAGGATGGTGACATCATCAGACATGACTAAGATGTGTATACCACTTTTAAGGTGTTTTACTACTCTCCAAAAACGTTGCTCCTCTCCAAGAAGATCACACACACAGTGGGCAGGGGCAGGATTCAAACCCCTACCTAACTACTTCATAATACTAGAGGAGTACTCATTAACACAATGCACTATACACATTCCTGGGGGTTTCCTTTTTCACAGGTATATTTGTAGGATGGTGACATAATCAAACTTGACAGAGATTAGTTTACCACTTTTAAGGTGTTTTACTATTCTCCAAAACATCTGTTCCTTCCCAAGGAGACCACACACAAACACTTGTCAAATGCAGGATTCAAACCACTACCTAACTACTTTATGATATTACAGAGGTATGCATTTACACGCCGCGCTATACACATTACTGTGAGCTATCCTTTCCACAGGTTTATTTGTAGGATGGTGACATCATCAGACTATACAAAGTGGGTTACATTAGGTGACATTAGGTGGGCTACATTGAAGGAATGTCTACACACTTTGGCCATGTCATCATTAAAGGGGTGTGTACTATCTACCTGTGTCCCCAGGGCCATAATGACTTTCTCCATATATACTGGATTACCATCTATGTGGTAATTTGTGTGCACTTTGTTGTACCCAAAGGGGATGACTATGCATTCTTTGGCATTCAGCTTGAGGGCATTGTTTTGACACCAGGTATCTGTCTCTATAAGACACTTCTGGAGGCTGTCTGTGTTAGCCGTGCAGTCGGTTATGGACCACACTTACCATTCATCTGCAGACCTGTTCAGCCATACACCTCCCATGCTTGCCTGTACCTCTGAGCAGTATCTACTGAACAGGTGGGGTCCCAGGACCAAGACCTGTGGGATGCCATTTGTGACTGGTTTAGAGATGGACATGGCACCAGCAACTCTGAACATGTGGTTTTGATCTGTGAGCCACCTGGCCACCCATCCTGTGACAAAGCTGTTAATGTTCCAGCTGGTACGCTTGTCCATGATGACAGAGTGGGGAATGGTGTGGAAAGTCCTTTGTGAGGTCCGGGTGGGCTGTGTGGACTACTTTCACCTCCATCTATGTCCTTGGTAACTGCTTGACATAAGACAACCTGGTTTGGGAGCCAGGATCTGACTTTAACAAGGTGAAGTTGTGGAGAGTACAGTGTCTGGAGGTCTCCAATGCCTCTGTTTATAGGTTCCATGACAATTTGCTCAATAGCTCTGTAGACCAGGCTGAGTAGACATATTGGGCAATGGTGTACATGTTCTGTTGTGGTACCCCCTTTCTGGAGCTGGATGACTGTTTGTGTATGCCATTCGTTGAGTACATAGCCTGTGGTACACTTGCGTCTGGACAGTGAATGTGAGTGAGGGTCCAGTTCCTCATGGACCTAGTGTATGATGCAGCCTGGGACACCATCCAGACACATTGATGCTTTGTTCTCAGCTTTGGTGAGGGCTGTCTTTACCTGCATGTCCATGATGTCTGGGGCTCTGCATCCTTCTGTGCTGGACACAGGCCCTTTTGGGGGTGATGGGGGGGGGTGTTTACACTCAACATGTTCCCCTGGATGTGGGCACTGAAAGTTGGTTTGGTGTATTTTTTTCATTTTTTCAGTAGCTGACAGCATATTTGGAGGTTGACACCTACATGTCTGGTATAGCTACCGAAGGCTTTGTGGTTGTCATTCTTACATTCCTTGGCTATTTGTCTTTAGAAACTGTCCTTGGATTATTTTATGAGCGATCATTGTTTCTTCCTGATAATGATCAGTGATGCCTTTCCTTTAGTGAAGTTGGATCCATCATGTGTTCGTTTCCTCCTTCTGTTGTCTAGCTTATTTATGGGCAACAACCACCTGATTGTTGTCCTATTTTTGGAGATGTGTATCTTGGTTTTATTTGTGATGTCTCAATCCATGCATCCCTGTAGATGCTCATAGGATGCACTTGTAAATGATTCTGCGGATTGTAAACCATTATCCTATAGCAAGAGGGCTTTGAAATGCTCCACTTTTGTCTTGGGAAGTGTGCAGTTTGCTTTTGCAAATGTCTTCACATTGGTTTCATTGATTGGGTGGGGGGGCCGGATGTGGATGTCCAGTGTGATTACGTCATGATCTGATATTACCAGCGAGGGGTTTATCTCTGTAGTGGAACACTGGTACCCCATGTTGGTGATGATCATGTCCAGTATGTTGTCACCTCTAGTGGGCGTGGTGACCAGCTGTTCCAGGGTGTTAGGATTTTTAAACTCTAGGAAACATTGAGCGAAGGACATTGTACACAAGTAACTCCACCACTCACTGTTTGGGTAGTTGTAATCTCCTCATATAATGGTGTTGGATAGGACCTTTATACTTTCCACTGTTCTCCGGAATACTGAGTGAGGTTCCTGAGACAAGGTACATGATCTGTAGCAGGCTAAAATCTGATCGGCAGCTTTGGCCAATGTTACTTGCACTTGCATGGTCTCCAAGGCCTCATGCTGTGCCACTAACCTGAAGGTGTGGGTATCCATAGGGTAAATGGGTACACCCCTTCCTTTTGTATTTCACTCATGGTTTTGGGTCCCAAGGCCAGAGGGATTGTGAGTGTTTTACATGGACCATATCCAGCAGCTCTGTGTTTGACATAGCTTTGTATGTTAGGCAGTGAACACCTCTGAGTGGGCGATATGCAAGGGAGTACGTATGGAGCATTTTGACATGGTCTGTGTATGGCATGTATTTCAGGCCACTAATGCTCTTTGTGTGGTATTGCTGCTGGCTTTCCAGTTGTTGTAGTTGTCTTGTGAGGTACATAGCAACAGTGGGGTTGTACTCTATTATAGTTCTAGTGAGTGATGAGTGGAGGGGAACATTGTCCTCTTCCATTCTGTATGAGACGCATTTTGTGATGAGGTGTGCCACATGGGAGGGTTTCCTGACTACTGTGGGAATGTGATTATCACAGTTGTATCCACTGTCCACCTGTGACCCAAGGTCCCTTGTCACACTTTCAGTGTGAAGTATACTACCACCTCTGTTGTAGTTCTTGGCTACAGAGTTTTTAACATAGGGGATGACAATGCACCTTTTGGCATTGAGCTAGAGCCCATGGCTTTGACAACAGCCATCTGTCCCAGTGAGGCCCTTTTGTAGGATGCCCACATCTTTTGTGTTTACCATTATGGCTCCTGGTTTGCAGTCCTCTGGTAAATTCAGCTGCCACAGACCTGCCATGTTAATGTTTACTTCAGGGAAGTAGATACTACACAGCCTGGGAAGTTATCTGGTCCCATGGCTGCTGTGATACTGGCTTGGAGAGTGTTTATTACCTGTGCAGCCATGATGACAGCAACTTTGCAGTCTTCCATTATGGAGATGTGCACTTTCATGGGTGAGAGGGGGGTACAGTTAACAGTGATCCTATCTGCCAGGTTGTTGGCAATATCAGTTGGCTCTGTACATTTACTGCCATTGAGCTGTAATTCGGAACAGATCTGACTGTAACCATGACATGAACCTGTCTGTTGGGCAGAGATCTCCTGAATAGACAGTATGCCACAGAGTACAGATTGGGTTACATTCAGTCTTGTTGCATGGGGCGACTATTTGAGGCCAGTAATCCTCTTGCTAAGCTACTTCATTGGTCTTTCTAGCTGCTGAACGTGCCTAGTCGGATTCATTGCAAGTGTGTTGTGGTACACTCTGACAGGTCTGATGACTACTGAGTAGTGGGAACCTTCTTTGACCTATGTGCACAGACCTTGGCAGTTTGTGTGAACACATAGCATGATTTTCCAACCACTTTGTGAATGTGTCTCTGGAAGTAAAGATGACTATCCATATTTGTCCATAGATCCCTAATTATCACATCCATATTTAGCTTGTGTGTGAGCATGCCCAGTATGACCTTTCAGTATGTTGCTGCCTGACATTTGGTTCATTTCTTTAAGTGTGTGAGCATGCCCAGTATGACCTTTTAGTGTGATGCTGAATGGAATCCACTACATTTGTTGGAGTGTGTGAGCACGCCCAGTATAGACATTTATACTATATGTGTATGGAAAATCAAGTTGTATTTTTACAGCAGGGCTCACCTTTGTGTCATAGATCAACAGAGATCATGCTGTGCCTGCAGGGCTTCCATGCAACACTTTACATAGACGTACCAACATTTCTACATACAGGGGGAACAGCTATTCTTTGTACATTTCTACCTGGAGCACACCTGATTGTTACTGTGGGTGTACATAGGATGTGGGTTTCACCTGACACTTATACACATTTGCTATGCATGCACTGCTATGTACAGGACACCATTTCAGTCTGTACTGTTGCCTATCGTAGTGGCTTGAGGCATACTACTGTACTACAGATGTTGGCGTCCAATGTCACGTATATTACACTGCGACTTCATAGCCTACACAACCCAAATCACACCGCCTAGCCTAATGTTCTCGGTCTGCATAGGCATGTGGGGGAGGTTACCCATTTGCCTCTTTAGGGACATGATACTGCATTTCTTTGTGTTTGCATTAGTGTACAATTGTCCTGCTGTGTCTGTGCCACTGCAATGCTATCATGGCTTAGTGGTTCAGTACTGTGACTATAATGCACAGTATTCTGGGTTCAAGCCCTGTCATTGCTTTTTATTGCCATGCTGGGCAGACCAGACTGCTTAAGGAACAGTAAAGCAGATACGAGCATGTTTAACTGACTTTGCTCAACTTTGGCCAACCTTGCCCAACGTTGCCCAACATTGTGCTAGTTGGCACGAGCAATTTTGTTTACATATACTAGATATTTGTAAAAGCTGCTTAGCACTGCTTTATATTGCTTAAAACATGGCAATCGTGCCTCAAGTGGTGCTGCAGGACTGCTTATGTCGGATGCACATACTACACTCCCTATACATGTTTGGTAACAGGTAGTGTCATGTTAGGCATCCCTATTATTTTATGTGTGAGTCAGAGGGAGGTATCATTTCCAGGGTTCCTACTGAGCCAGTGTATGTGCTATGTGTTGCCTCTTTGCCAAGGCCAAGGCATACTGGGCACGCCTCCTTCTGCCTACTGGGGCAGGCTCAGGTTGTTCCTCCTCTGAGTCATGCTGTGCCTGTGCAGGCCTTGGCAATGGTGGGGGGCTGTTTGGCCCTGCTCCATGCTGTTCCTGCTGCAGCTGTTTTCGCAGGATCATATTGTGTAGCATGGCACATACCATGACAATTTGGGTACATGTAGTTGGTGAGTACTGCAAGGCTCCACCAGATGTGTCCAGGCAACAGAACCATGACTTGAGCATCCCAAACACACGCTCTATTACATTTTGTGTTTGTGCATGTGCCTCATTATGGTGTTCTTGTTCAGGTGTGTGTGCATTTCTGATGGGTGTCATCAGCCACGGTTCCAGTGCGTATCCAGCGTCCCCCACTAAGTGACCGTCAGGGATGTCCCCATTGGCAAATGTCTGGTACAGCTGCGACAGATTGCCAGATATGGGAATCATGGTAGCTTCCAGGGCAGCCAGCACACACATTCAGTATTATGCCCTGGGCATCACACACGACCTGGCAGTTGATGGAGTGGAAGCCCTTGCGGTTGATGTAGGCCCTACCCCACTCACTGGCTGGTGCTTTGATGTGTATGTGCGTGCAGTCAATTGCACCCACTACCTCAGGGTATTCCACTATTTGATGGAAGAGACGCATGTTGCTGGCCAATACCTCATGGGAATTGGGGAAATATACATGATCCCAGAAATGTGCTGACATGGCATTCAGGAACTGGTGCAGTACTCTGGATGCTGATGCCAGTGAAATCCCCATCATATCACCAGTTGGTCTCTGGAAGGTACCTGTTGCTAGTATCCTTAGGCCAACACATACCTTGGTTTCCACTGGGATGGGTTCCCCTCTGTTGGTTCTGTCTGTGAGGTGTGGCCTGCACAGCTGAACAATTTGCTGCAGGAGCTCTCTGTCCACTCTATAGCGCTCCACTATCTCCAGCTCATGTAGCCCCTGGTAGGTTACCCTGGGTCTGTACACTCTTCTCCGTCTCCTCACTGTGGGTTGCTCAGCAGCATTTGCAATGGCACCACCCTCAGCATCTTACACATGTCACCTTATAATAGCAATGGCAGCCCCTAATATTCTTTTGTCTCAGTTAAGCTTTTTAAGTTTTCACTTCTCTTTGTAGACTACAGTGTTGCAGTGTTTCTGAGAAAAACATGAGGGAATGTTTGCAGAGTTTTAAGTGCTGGGCTGGGCTAGGCTAGTGTACTGCCTGTGTAATTGGCTGATTCTGATTGATTTCACCTGGCAGCTCTGTTAGTTCTCATTGGTTAACTTCCTACTACTTCCTTTCCTTCCTTTTCCCATTTCTGTTTCCACAGCGGGCAGCGCTGCGCAAAAAAGTGCAAACACACGCACACGAGCACACGGGCGCACACAGCCTTACACAGGCTTACATGGGCTTAGGCGGGTGCACATTCATGCATACAGGCTTAGACGGCCTTACACAGGCTTACACGGGTGCACACACATACACACTGGCTTAGACGGGTTTACTGGCACGCACACGCGTGCACACAGTGTAAGCAGCTTTGCAAGAAACTTCAGCGATAGCCACGGCATACACCTTCAGTTTCTGGGTTTCAGTTTAGACAACTGTAGACATGCCTCTTCCAGTCCTAAGTAACTCACAGCAACCACATGCCACTCTGCTCCAATAAGCTTAAAGTCTTTTTGATACATACCCCCTCATGATGTCACCTATCTTCTACTCTATTACTTCCCTAATCCTACTCTTACACTCTACGGACATGGTTCACATGGCAGGGAAATTTGGGATTCACTATCCTTATACTCATTTGCATAGGATTGCCTACTAATGCTTGGTTACATCTCTCAGACTGAGCTTCACCCATTAGCAACCACTACTCAGTAGCCATGTTGTCTTCAGCCTGCCATTCACCTGCACGGCAGATGAATATTTTGAATAAAATCCCTATTTGTGGCTTTTATTTTTTGTTTTTAGGGTTTTTAGAGCGCTGCATGTTTGCGCGGCACTGTGTTACGCTTAAACATCGGAGATCGAGGAAAAAAAAATTTTTTTATTATTTTGCAATGGATAAAAATGCCACTGGCCATATAGTTAGCCATTGGAATGCTTCCTCAACTAGATGCATCCTTTATTTCGAGCTGTCATAGCTCCGTTTTGCTATTTGCAGAACGGTACTCAGTTGCCAACCGAGTACATTTCTGCAAATAACACTACTCTTACTAGGACATGTTAGTGTTTCCTGGATCACAAATTTACCTCATTTG
This sequence comes from Protopterus annectens, assembly GCF_019279795.1. NCBI lineage: Eukaryota > Metazoa > Chordata > Ceratodontiformes > Protopteridae > Protopterus > Protopterus annectens. Next base: position 68,473,159 of record NC_056747.1, read on the forward strand.
CATAGCTTTCAGCAGCAAATGAGGTAATTTGCATAAACTAACCCTGTCCGTGCAAGAGTTATTTTAGGAGGTCTCTTGCACGCCCCTGCCGGCTGTTCCTGGATCGCTCGGCAGACATGTTGGCTTGCTGGAGTCTTACTCTACTCTTAGACTCCATGCAAGCCTTCATGAATCCGGCCCTTAGTGTCAGTATTATAAACATATTTAAGTCCAAAGACCCATTAGTACAAATCCTGAAAAGCAAAACTTAAGGAGTGAAAATGCAGACTTACGTATACCACGCAGGAGATTGTGCTTTCTTTCATTATTCCCTTTTCTCCAGGATATGTGGTCTCACCTTTAGTATACAGTATATTTGAGTAATGGTGGTGTGAGAAGCACAGCCCCCCTCAATGGATAGGTGGAGTTGGGCTTGACCAACTTGCAAAAACAACTTTATATGAGAACAGCAATTTCCAAAACTGGCTCTTCTCTTATATTTTTGAATTTTTTTCATAACTCTGGGAATTGCTATTACAAGTCTTGGAATTACAATAAGGACATGTCAGTAATATTTGTCAAAGGTGGAAGAAAACTTCCAAAGAACAGCTCCATGGAACCATGCATCCCTCAGTCCTGGACTTTAATAAGTGTTGTGAGGTATGAATTCTTAAATGACATGTTAATGGTGAATAAAAGGTGCCCATTGGTAGCTCATGGACCAAATTCATAAAAGGCAGATGCACTCTGTTTGTTACTGGTAGCCAGATGTTTTAGTGTAAGGTAAGGTGCTGATGTTCAAGCCAGTTTGAGAGTGAAATAAATCTGCACTTTCTCCATAGAAATAAGGTTAAATGTGTCTTAGGGAACTGAAAGCAATATACTACAAATAAAAACTAACTAGACTCCTTAGCAATCCTAAAGGTTTTTGGACAAAAATAGGTTCCATTGATAGTAGAAATAAACGCTCAGAAATTCTTACCTCAGCCTACTCTGGGGCAAGTCATTGAATGATACCCCAATAATAAATGAAGGACATCTTCAGTCCACTCCCTGCACCTCTGATAGCAAGTGTAAACCTAATAAGGACCTCATATTTCACATCTTCTATTTAAAAAAAATAACATTAAACCAAGTGTTGCAACTATTGGGCAGATCTCCTAGTCATGATAGCCCTATAAGAAATGATCTGTATCTGAATTATAAATAATTGTAAGGACTTCATTCTCAATGCACGACTGTTAAGTATTTAACCCCCATGTTCCAACTACATGAAAATATAGACTTGTATTCTGATTGGCAGATGTTACTTCTCCTGCAGTAGCTGTACATTTTAGACCAATTTCATTGCTGCCAACAATAGTATAATTACTCAATAACATACTATATTAGCAAGCCATTGATTATATAAACAAATATTGTTTACTTTTAATGTGACAGCACAGCTTTAGAAGAGGAAAAATAAAATAATGGACATATTAATTGGAGTTCTGTTTACAGTGGCTAGTGGACTATTATACAACGACCCCCCATTAATATTCAAAAACGTGCACGCTGATTGGTCAGTGTGCACATTGTAAATCAGAGTTATAGTAATGGAAAAAGGTCCGCCGACATTTTCCATTACTATAACTCTTTTTTTACAGCAACGGAGATCGCAAGATCTCCATTGCTTCACACTGTCTCGCTATGTTAAACTCATTTAACATAGCGAGACAGCTTTAAAAAAAACAAAGGAGATTCTCTGTTGCTTTTTTTAAAGCTGTCTCGCTATGTTAAACCTATTTAACATAGCGAAACAGTTTGTAAAAAGCAACAGAGATCTTGCTTTCTCCACACCTCTGATGTACTGCATAGGCATATGCATGCGCAGTACATCAGAACTGCCGCAGAATACCAGACAGCTGCAGAAGGGCAGCAAGGAGGCATTATACAATTCCATAATTTAAGAAAAGTAATTTTTTTTTTCCTTAAATAATGTCATTGTATAATAGCAATAACACACTTCTGGGTGTGGGTAATGCTGGATTTACCCACGGTTGGCTTTGTTTAGCCACTCGGGTTTGCCCTCGTGACCAAACCACACCAACCGTCGGTAAGTCCAGCATTACCCACACCCAGGCGTGGGTTATTGCTATATTAAAACACTTTTCATAATCTGAATTAAAGCATTTAATCGTTACAACCATCACAGGCTTCTACAGCCATTAACTAACATATTTTGGCTTATCTGTAAACAGCTAGGTTGCCAGCTAGTTATCAAATCGTGCAGTATCTGCAGGCAGATTAAAGCAGATTCCTCATCCTATTTCTTGTCTGCAGTCTAGTGTGGAATTCTCTTTGGCCCTGTACTTTTTCTGCCTATTGACAACCCCCTACCATGCATCTTCTTTCACTGAAACATACTGCTACTGCCGACTGTCTAGTGATCTACAGATCATTTGCATCACATAAAGCAAGTAAAACTGAACTGTACCTAGACCTCAATAATCATTTAAATTGCCTTCATAAAAAACATCCATTAACTGGAAAAAGTGCAGTTCTGGACATCAGCAAGGTGCTTACAAATTTGTTTCATACTGGACTATTTTTGCTTCATCAGACAGGAACCTCCTTCAAGCCTTTAGGGATCTGACTAGACCCTTCCCTTTCAAATTGCTTGTGTGTGTGTGTGTGTGTGTGTGTGTGTGTGTGTGTGTGTGTGTGTGTGTGTGTGTGTGTGTGTGTGTGTGTGTGAGAGAGTGTGTGTGGTACTGAATGATTCAAATTTTTCATCCCCAGGATTTTGTTGCCAGCAAAAAACACATATCAAGGTCTAAATAGATTTTTGCTGATAAGTTTCATTTCTTCTTCTATCAAGAACCCACATGAGTTATAGCTGCTCTCTAATAGAATTTCTATATTAAGTGAGATTTGGAACAAACCTATTTTCCAGAGACAACTTTGGGGAGGGTCAGGTAGGAATAGTAATTGGAATTAAGATGGTTGTAGAAGAAAGTGTGGTGGAGATTGAAGGGTTAAATTGGGAAAGTAGGAGATTTGGCAGGAAATGAGGTAAGTACAACGGGAGGGGCTTAACTGGTTTTGTGTGAGTATAACTGGTAAGGGATCATATTTTGGCGTGAACTTGCTACCCACCCTCCCTCTCTCTTTTAGGAACACTGAGGATAGTGTGGTTATTTTTTTATAGGTTTGGTGTTTAGGGGAAGAAAAACGGCAGGTTTGTCCCTCTTCTGTTCCCCCTCTGGTGTTGGATGTTTAATTCAATGATCTGGGGAATGAAAGTGAGGGATGGGACACTGCTTGATAAGTAAAAGTAAGCAAGTGGAGGTGAGGATGCTGCTTATTTAGTTAGGGTGAGCAAGGTTACGCTGCCCTAGTAAATGGTTATATGGATGTTCATGCTGTGCTCAATAAATGAAAATATTGTTCAATAAAGTTATGTTTATGCAAGTTTAATAAAGGTCGTCAAATGTCATTTTGTGTAGTGTTAAAACAACCAAAGCCAAGGCGGAAAATAAAACAAATAAAGATAAAACCACCAACTTCAGGTACAAATAACCAGGTCCCAGAATTGTAGAAAAAAATTTTATATCCACTGCGTGTAGAATACAATAGCAGCAAAGGAACAGTATCCACAAATACACAATACGTTTGTTAAACCACAACGTTTCGTCATCAACTTCATCAGTAATGACCAATATGATAAAACCTTCCTTTATATAATCCATTTTGTCCAATTAACATTTGAATTAACCAATCGTATTGTGGAATACACCATTTTTGCCCTACATGTTTTAATGAAATTTAATAAAATTTACCATAAAACCAATGAGGTATTTTAAATGTAGTATTAAATATTTAATACATATGTGTGTCAATAAAAACATATGTTAAAAACATAATTTAATGCATATATCATATATATAAATTACTTAAAACATTTTAGATTCTTTCACTATCAATACAATATACTATTCCTTTTGTATATTGTAATAGTTAGCACCATCTAGTGGTTAATTACAAAAACACAGTAAAATTTCACAATGAAAATTACAATAAGCAAAAAATAAAAAACTTTAATGTTTAAAACCTACTAATTGTATTACCTAGAAATTTGATTTTAGTGAATTTTAATGAACTTGTCACATTTTTGTAAAATTTATTTAAAATTCCTTAAAAAATGCTGTCTATACTAAAGATGTGTTTTTTATATACAACTCCTAGAGTTTTGCTGCCCTTAATTTGAGGACTGGTGCAAGAGATACCATATCATTTAAACCAAAATTTCTGCCTGAGTCAAGTATTAGCTGCCAATGCAACTCTCTATATTCGATCAGCGTTTCCCACATACCACCCCTTGGGTTGTGTGGAACTACTTCAAGCACAAAAAATTGGTAACCTGACGTTTGACATTTCATAGAATGTTTGCTCAGTGCATTTTTATCTTTTTTCATCCTGACATCATACAGGTGCTCGTAAATCCTTTGTTTAAGCTTCCTCTCGCTTTTTCCAATATAAAAGGAGGAGCATTTCTTACATGTAGCAATGTAAACAATGCCACTAGTATCACAATTTGCAAAGCTATCCAAAAATAATGTCTTGTTCCTTGCTTCCAGATACATTGAGCTACCAGTTTGTAAATAGGAACAATAATTGCACCTTCCACATTTAAATAGTCCTTTCTTTGGTTTGCTTTTCTTAGTTGCTCTATTTGATTTTTGACCATTTTCTAAAAAGTTCTTTATATTTTTCCCTTTTCGATAAGTGTATGTTATTTCTTTATCAAAAATGCCTTCTAAATCAGAAATTTCTGAGAAGGCATTCCATTCTTTAGCAAAAATTTCTTTAATTAGAAATGAATGTTGGTTGAAAGTTGTGACTAACCCTGCACTATATTGATCAGTGTCACCATCGATATTTTGCTTTGTTGTTGTTGTGTCTTTTTTACCCAAAATTGGCGCAAAAGAACCCTTCCTTTTATTGTTTACCTCTTCCAAGATTTTGTTGAAGTAATCATTTGAGTAACCTCTCATGACAAAAAATTCTCTAAGTACATCAACTTCTTTGATAAATTCATCGTCCTCAGATGTCATTCTACTTGTACGAACAAGTTGCCCTTTTACTACTCCTTTTTTCTGGAAGGGGGGATGGCAACTATTGAAGTGTAAATAGCTATTTGAAAACGTTTCCTTTCTATATATCCTTGATGTAAACTTTCCTTCTTGTTTAACAATGTTGACATCTAAATAGTTTAATGTCTTTGAATCAAAGTTCTGAGTGAATTTTAAAAATTCTGTAGTTTTATTTACATAGTCGAACAAGGCCTCGAAACCACATTTGTTACCCTTCCAAAAAAAGCAAAGATCATCAAGAAATCTTACATATAGTACCCATTGGTCACTGAAAGGCGAATTAAGTAGAAATTTCTCCTCCCAAAATGCCATGATAATGTTTGCATAGGTTGGTGCACAATGTGCACCCATAGCTACACCTTTTTCTTGTCTGTAATATTCCCCTTGAAAATAAATGAAATTGTTTTTTAACACTATTTCCATAAGGGTCAAGGTGTTTCTAAATTCTCTGTGGGTCAGTTTCTTGCTGGCTATTAAAGCCTCTTCAAACCACTGTAATCCAGTTTCATGTGGAATACTACCAAAGAGATCCACTACATCCATTGTGCCAAAATTCAAATCTTCACTATACAAGGATGGTTCCACTTTCCTTAAAAAGTCCCACGAATCTTTAAGAATAGAATTTCTTCCATCTAATACTTTTTTAGCTTTCACATCAACGAACTTTGCCAGTGGAGCTGTGGCCGATCCATCTGCCGACACTATAGGCCTTAAAGGGGGGTCTGTACTGTCTTTGTGTACTTTAGGGATGCCAAAAATGCATGGGACCTTTGGTTTCTTAACTGACAAAAACTTGTAAACTTCTTTGTCAATAGAACCTTCCAGTAAAAGGTCATTCAATAATACATGTATCCTTTTGTAGGCTATATTAACTTCATTAAATGACACTCTGGTATATTTGTTTTCATCATTCAATATATTCAACATTTTGCCTTCATATTCTATTGCTTGCATGACAACCACTCCCCCTCCTTTGTCTGGTTTCATCACCCTTAGTTCACTATTGGCACTGACCTCCCTCAAGGTCTTGATTTCTCCTTGAGACAAGTTTGGATGGATACGCTTGTTAGTTAGTTGTTTTCTAACTTCATTTTCAACTTTGATTTCAAAATTTCTCAACTGAGGGTGTAAGGGGGGGTTGAAGACACTCTTACTTTTAAGTATTTCATTGTGAGGCTGACTAGTCTTCCCTTTGAATATTAATTCAAGATTCTTTTTTCTGGTGAATAACTTAATGTCAATTAATAATCTGGAAATATCTACTCTTTGCCTGGGGACAAAGGTAAAACCTTTTGAAAACAAATTAAACCAAGAAGCATCTACCTGCACATTGGAATAGTTGTAAATATTAAAGCCTTTGTGTGACCATACATTGCCACTGTTAGTAATACCTGTACTTAATTCCACCTCTCCTCTCTTCTCACAAAAGGTCTCTCCCCCCTCCCTAAATAGTTTTTTGAATTGTAATACACTTTTTCTTGATTCATAAGCCTCTCTGATCTTCTAAGTGGGGGGTATTCTTCATTGTTAATTTGGTCAAACACATCTGTCGTTTCTCCCTCATCCCACCCAGCACTGAAAGTATGTTTTTTGTTCCAATGACCAAATGTTTGTCTTGGAACGTACCTGGGTTTGGGGTAATGACTCCTGTTTTATATTCTTCAAGGTCTCTCTTGATTTTGTTAATTTTCCTATCCTGCACTTCAATGCATTTACTTTCTATGTTTTTAAACAATGCATGGTATTTTTCTCTCTCTATATCAACAGTAAATTTTAAATCATTAGTAATGGATTTGTTAATACATTCAATGTCAGTCAGTAACTTTTCCATCAACATTTCATTATTTCTAATAATTGCTTTCATAATTGAAAACCCACAATTATCAAACGTTTCAATCAGTTCCTTGTGAAATTCCGATCCTTCTATAACGTTGTTGGGAAATTTACAAACCCTAAGACCTTTAGGAACAATCTTGATAGCCAAACAATGTTTAAGGTATGTATTGTCCATATCTAAGGTTTTGTGTTTGAACATAAAATAATCCAAGTCACTTAACATTTTAGAATATGATACACTCGAACTCACAACATTGTGCTCTTTGTTAAAGTCAAATTTCAATTTTAACAGGTCAGATACCAAATTTTGAGTACCTGTTGTATTTTGCACTCTGTCCTCTGTTGCCCGTAATTGGCGCCTTTGACTCTTTGGTCTCACTGTCCTGTTTTCTACTACATTTCCGTGATCCAGCGTAATATGCGGAAAGCCCTCCAAACTGTTTGCATTATTCTCCTCACCGTCGGAAACAGAATTAGATAGTTGAGATGCATTCAAACGCCTCGCGGTTCTCCCTGCGATTACTTCTCTCTCTTCCTGGTTCCCTGGTAGGGGAAGTGACGAAGCCAACGTAGCCATGGATTGGCTAAGGGGTGTAAGCAACCCCACCAGCTGTGTTAGCTGTCCTATTAATTTACGTAGCTCTCCAGTTTCGTTGCTTCTGAGTCCCTGATCTGCACCCGTTTGCGGCTCCATAGAAACTGATAAAACAACCAAAGCCAAGGCGGAAAATAAAACAAATAAAGATAAAACCACCAACTTCAGGTACAAATAACCAGGTCCCAGAATTGTAGAAAAAAATTTTATATCCACTGCGTGTAGAATACAATAGCAGCAAAGGAACAGTATCCACAAATACACAATACGTTTGTTAAACCACAACGTTTCGTCATCAACTTCATCAGTAATGACCAATATGATAAAACCTTCCTTTATATAATCCATTTTGTCCAATTAACATTTGAATTAACCAATCGTATTGTGGAATACACCATTTTTGCCCTACATGTTTTAATGAAATTTAATAAAATTTACCATAAAACCAATGAGGTATTTTAAATGTAGTATTAAATATTTAATACATATGTGTGTCAATAAAAACATATGTTAAAAACATAATTTAATGCATATATCATATATATAAATTACTTAAAACATTTTAGATTCTTTCACCATCAATACAATATACTATTCCTTTTGTATATTGTAATAGTTAGCACCATCTAGTGGTTAATTACAAAAACACAGTAAAATTTCACAATGAAAATTACAATAAGCAAAATAAAAAAACTTTAATGTTTAAAAACTACTAATTGTATTACCTAGACATTTGATTTTAGTGAATTTAAATGAACTTATCACATGTTTGTAAAATTTATTTAAAATTCCTTAAAATATGCTGTCTATACTAAAGATGTGTTTTTTATATACAACTCCTAGAGTTTTGCTGCCCTTAATTTGAGGACTGGTGCAAGAGATACCATATCATTTAAACCAAAATTTCTGCCTGAGTCAAGTATTAGCTGCCAATGCAACTCTCTATATTCGATCAGCGTTTCCCACATACCACCCCTTGGGTTGTGTGGAACTACTTCAAGCACAAAAAATTGGTAACCTGACGTTTGACATTTCATAGAATGTTTGCTCAGTGCATTTTTATCTTTTTTCATCCTGACATCATACAGGTGCTCGTAAATCCTTTGTTTAAGCTTCCTCTCGCTTTTTCCAATATAAAAGGAGGAGCATTTCTTACATGTAGCAATGTAAACAATGCCACTAGTATCACAATTTGCAAAGCTATCCAAAAATAATGTCTTGTTCCTTGCTTCCAGATACATTGAGCTACCAGTTTGTAAATAGGAACAATAATTGCACCTTCCACATTTAAATAGTCCTTTCTTTGGTTTGCTTTTCTTAGTTGCTCTATTTGATTTTTGACCATTTTCTAAAAAGTTCTTTATATTTTTCCCTTTTCGATAAGTGTATGTTATTTCTTTATCAAAAATGCCTTCTAAATCAGAAATTTCTGAGAAGGCATTCCATTCTTTAGCAAAAATTTCTTTAATTAGAAATGAATGTTGGTTGAAAGTTGTGACTAACCCTGCACTATATTGATCAGTGTCACCATCGATATTTTGCTTTGTTGTTGTTGTGTCTTTTTTACCCAAAATTGGCGCAAAAGAACCCTTCCTTTTATTGTTTACCTCTTCCAAGATTTTGTTGAAGTAATCATTTGAGTAACCTCTCATGACAAAAAATTCTCTAAGTACATCAACTTCTTTGATAAATTCATCGTCCTCAGATGTCATTCTACTTGTACGAACAAGTTGCCCTTTTACTACTCCTTTTTTCTGGAAGGGGGGATGGCAACTATTGAAGTGTAAATAGCTATTTGAAAACGTTTCCTTTCTATATATCCTTGATGTAAACTTTCCTTCTTGTTTAACAATGTTGACATCTAAATAGTTTAATGTCTTTGAATCAAAGTTCTGAGTGAATTTTAAAAATTCTGTAGTTTTATTTACATAGTCGAACAAGGCCTCGAAACCACATTTGTTACCCTTCCAAAAAAAGCAAAGATCATCAAGAAATCTTACATATAGTACCCATTGGTCACTGAAAGGCGAATTAAGTAGAAATTTCTCCTCCCAAAATGCCATGATAATGTTTGCATAGGTTGGTGCACAATGTGCACCCATAGCTACACCTTTTCTTGTCTGTAATATTCCCTTGAAAATAAATGAAATTGTTTTTTAACACTATTTCCATAAGGGTCAAGGTGTTTCTAAATTCTCTGTGGGTCAGTTTCTTGCTGGCTATTAAAGCCTCTTCAAACCACTGTAATCCAGTTTCATGTGGAATACTACCAAAGAGATCCACTACATCCATTGTGCCAAAATTCAAATCTTCACTATACAAGGATGGTTCCACTTTCCTTAAAAAGTCCCACGAATCTTTAAGAATAGAATTTCTTCCATCTAATACTTTTTTAGCTTTCACATCAACGAACTTTGCCAGTGGAGCTGTGGCCGATCCATCTGCCGACACTATAGGCCTTAAAGGGGGGTCTGTACTGTCTTTGTGTACTTTAGGGATGCCACAAATGCATGGGACCTTTGGTTTCTTAACTGACAAAAACTTGTAAACTTCTTTGTCAATAGAACCTTCCAGTAAAAGGTCATTCAATAATACATGTATCCTTTTGTAGGCTATATTAACTTCATTAAATGACACTCTGGTATATTTGTTTTCATCATTCAATATATTCAACATTTTGCCTTCATATTCTATTGCTTGCATGACAACCACTCCCCCTCCTTTGTCTGGTTTCATCACCCTTAGTTCACTATTGGCACTGACCTCCCTCAAGGTCTTGATTTCTCCTTGAGACAAGTTTGGATGGATACGCTTGTTAGTTAGTTGTTTTCTAACTTCATTTTCAACTTTGATTTCAAAATTTCTCAACTGAGGGTGTAAGGGGGGGTTGAAGACACTCTTACTTTTAAGTATTTCATTGTGAGGCTGACTAGTCTTCCCTTTGAATATTAATTCAAGATTCTTTTTTCTGGTGAATAACTTAATGTCAATTAATAATCTGGAAATATCTACTCTTTGCCTGGGGACAAAGGTAAAACCTTTTGAAAACAAATTAAACCAAGAAGCATCTACCTGCACATTGGAATAGTTGTAAATATTAAAGCCTTTGTGTGACCATACATTGCCACTGTTAGTAATACCTGTACTTAATTCCACCTCTCCTCTCTTCTCACAAAAGGTCTCTCCCCCCTCCCTAAATAGTTTTTTGAATTGTAATACACTTTTTCTTGATTCATAAGCCTCTCTGATCTTCTAAGTGGGGGGTATTCTTCATTGTTAATTTGGTCAAACACATCTGTCGTTTCTCCCTCATCCCACCCAGCACTGAAAGTATGTTTTTTGTTCCAATGACCAAATGTTTGTCTTGGAACGTACCTGGGTTTGGGGTAATGACTCCTGTTTTTATATTCTTCAAGGTCTCTCTTGATTTTGTTAATTTTCCTATCCTGCACTTCAATGCATTTACTTTCTATGTTTTTAAACAATGCATGGTATTTTTCTCTCTCTATATCAACAGTAAATTTTAAATCATTAGTAATGGATTTGTTAATACATTCAATGTCAGTCAGTAACTTTTCCATCAACATTTCATTATTTCTAATAATTGCTTTCATAATTGAAAACCCACAATTATCAAACGTTTCAATCAGTTCCTTGTGAAATTCCGATCCTTCTATAACGTTGTTGGGAAATTTACAAACCCTAAGACCTTTAGGAACAATCTTGATAGCCAAACAATGTTTAAGGTATGTATTGTCCATATCTAAGGTTTTGTGTTTGAACATAAAAAAATCCAAGTCACTTAACATTTTAGAATATGATACACTCGAACTCACAACATTGTGCTCTTTGTTAAAGTCAAATTTCAATTTTAACAGGTCAGATACCAAATTTTGAGTACCTGTTGTATTTTGCACTCTGTCCTCTGTTGCCCGTAATTGGCGCCTTTGACTCTTTGGTCTCACTGTCCTGTTTTCTACTACATTTCCGTGATCCAGCGTAATATGCGGAAAGCCCTCCAAACTGTTTGCATTATTCTCCTCACCGTCGGAAACAGAATTAGATAGTTGAGATGCATTCAAACGCCTCGCGGTTCTCCCTGCGATTACTTCTCTCTCTTCCTGGTTCCCTGGTAGGGGAAGTGACGAAGCCAACGTAGCCATGGATTGGCTAAGGGGTGTAAGCAACCCCACCAGCTGTGTTAGCTGACCTATTAATTTACGTAGCTCTCCAGTTTCGTTGCTTCTGAGTCCTTGTTCGACTATGTAAATAAAACTACAGAATTTTTAAAATTCACTCAGAACTTTGATTCAAAGACATTAAACTATTTAGATGTCAACATTGTTAAACAAGAAGGAAAGTTTACATCAAGGATATATAGAAAGGAAACGTTTTCAAATAGCTATTTACACTTCAATAGTTGCCATCCCCCCTTCCAGAAAAAAGGAGTAGTAAAAGGGCAACTTGTTCGTACAAGTAGAATGACATCTGAGGACGATGAATTTATCAAAGAAGTTGATGTACTTAGAGAATTTTTTGTCATGAGAGGTTACTCAAATGATTACTTCAACAAAATCTTGGAAGAGGTAAACAATAAAAGGAAGGGTTCTTTTGCGCCAATTTTGGGTAAAAAAGACACAACAACAACAAAGCAAAATATCGATGGTGACACTGATCAATATAGTGCAGGGTTAGTCACAACTTTCAACCAACATTCATTTCTAATTAAAGAAATTTTTGCTAAAGAATGGAATGCCTTCTCAGAAATTTCTGATTTAGAAGGCATTTTTGATAAAGAAATAACATACACTTATCGAAAAGGGAAAAATATAAAGAACTTTTTAGAAAATGGTCAAAAATCAAATAGAGCAACTAAGAAAAGCAAACCAAAGAAAGGACTATTTAAATGTGGAAGGTGCAATTATTGTTCCTATTTACAAACTGGTAGCTCAATGTATCTGGAAGCAAGGAACAAGACATTATTTTTGGATAGCTTTGCAAATTGTGATACTAGTGGCATTGTTTACATTGCTACATGTAAGAAATGCTCCTCCTTTTATATTGGAAAAAGCGAGAGGAAGCTTAAACAAAGGATTTACGAGCACCTGTATGATGTCAGGATGAAAAAAGATAAAATGCACTGAGCAAACATTCTATGAAATGTCAAACGTCAGGTTACCAATTTTTTGTGCTTGAAGTAGTTCCACACAACCCAAGGGGTGGTATGTGGGAAACGCTGATCGAATATAGAGAGTTGCATTGGCAGCTAATACTTGACTCAGGCAGAAATTTTGGTTTAAATGATATGGTATCTCTTGCACCAGTCCTCAAATTAAGGGCAGCAAAACTCTAGGAGTTGTATATAAAAACACATCTTTAGTATAGACAGCATTTTTAAGGAATTTTAAATAAATATTACAAAAATATGACAAGTTCATTAAAATTCACTAAAACCAAATTTCTAGGTAATAAAATTAGTAGGTTTTAAACATTAAAGTTTTTTTATTTTGCTTATTGTAATTTTCATTGTGAAATTTTACTGTGTTTTTGTAATTAACCACTAGACGGTGCTAACTATTACAATATACAAAAGGAATAGTATATTGTATTGATAGTGAAAGAATCTAAAATGTTTTAAGTAATTTATATATATGATATATGCATTAAATTATGTTTTTAACATATGTTTTTATTGACACACATATGTATTAAATATTTAATACTACATTTAAAATACCTCATTGGTTTTATGGTAAATTTTATTAAATTTCATTAAAACATGTAGGGCAAAAATGGTGTATTCCACAATACGATTGGTTAATTCAAATGTTAATTGGACAAAATGGATTATATAAAGGAAGGTTTTATCATATTGGTCATTACTGATGAAGTTGATGACGAAACGTGGTTTAACAAACGTATTGTGTATTTGTGGATACTGTTCCTTTGCTGCTATTGTATTCTACACGCAGTGGATATAAAATTTTTTTCTACAATTCTGGGACCTGGTTATTTGTACCTGAAGTTGGTGGTTTTATCTTTATTTTGTGTAGTGTATTGATTGAAGGGGATTGGGTAAATTTTGCTTGCTCCAAAAAGAAACACCATCACACGACATTAAAAGGAGTTGTCTACCTCAGATGTGCAGATCACTCATATATCCTGCTGTGCATAATATTATTTAAATCACAGAGACATAACAATACCTTCCGGTTCATAATCTTGTACAAAACTAGATTCCAAGAGAACACGTCATTATCTTTCCTTGGCCCACAGTCCTGAGGTATACTATCAACAGCAACAGAACTGCAAAGTCTTGAACTCCATCTGACTTCCCACTTATCCACTGGGCAGCTACGCAAATACAGTTCTAGTATTCCTATAACCTATGTGCTGTAAATTATGTATATTGCATATTCTCCATTATTGTGTTCATTTGTCTTCTCAGCTGAACAGTTTTCAACAGTCATTGCTGTGATTTAATGTATACTCTGTATTAATCATATTATTCATATTATAATTTATTTCTTGACTTTTATTTATTTGTCTTTTAAGCTTCACAATTAGGCAAACACTTCACAGTGTTGTTATTTCATTTAGGTCATGTTAAATCATATATTTTATTAGTTGAATTCTTATATGGAACTTTTCTCCTTAGTTATTATGTCTTGCTTTGTTCAGTGCTATTTCTGTCACATATCATTCCACAATTCTCATATGACTCATGTTCCACAGTGGTGGCAGAGACCACATAGCCTAGTCCTTTGAGTGCAGTTATTCAATCGACTCTATTTATGTGTCACTGCATTTCAGGTCTTGCAGAATATGATTCCTACATGATAGGCTCTGGCGGTAATGTGCTGAACACCACAGATCGTCTAAGGAAGTGCAGTCATTCACATTGTCTGTGGTATTGTGGCTCTACAAGGAATGCACGGGCATGGCTTTGTGGCCATCATGGTATTGTACAATCATTTGCTTTTTTGACTATGTATTATGTGTGTTAACAATCATAACATTTCTGGCATTGTCTCACAGGAGTTTGAGGCTTAACTGTTGTGCATATGTGACCACAAATATGCTGTTCCTATGGCTTGTGTGCAAAGTTCAAAAGTGTGTGATCTCTGAGAATTCACTTTATTCCAAGACAGAGAAATCTCATTGTTGGTATATATTAGTATAACTCGTCTGGCAGTTAGCACAGAAGGACTAAAGCTCTGAGCCATTTGCGAACTGCTACCTGTACTCAGGGTACATGGTTTGATTCCTTTAACTCTGATTTGTCTACTGTGTAACTGAGCAAGTTGCTTAACAGGTCAGTGTTCCAAAATAAAAACAAATAAATGCAAAATATGTATGTATGTGTATATATATATATATATATATATATATATATATATATATATATATATATATATATCTTTACATTTGCAATTATTTAGCTGACTCACACAACAATATTTAAAAAAAAAAAAACATCACCCAGAGTAATCGAATTATGAACTACCATTTATTCAACATGTCAAATTAAAGGAATTGTGATGGTCAATGTTCGAATGTTTTCATTCTTTTTTATTCAAAACCAAATGTGTAATTATATGCAAAGTACAGCAGCGGAAGCATTAAACATAGTCATAACGTCAACTTCCCATACATGAATGGCAGGCTTTGTTTACTCAAATTCAGTAAAACATGGTTCAGCATTTCAGGAATTCAATTAAGAGCATTTGATCAGTTAAACTACAATGTCCTGCAATTCTGTAAATTAAATGTAATTTAATTTGTATATATATGTGTGTGTGTATACATATGGGTCTACTTCATAACGTTGACCCATAGTTTGTTGACTGTCAAAACAGCAAGACGAAATGCTATAATTTTACAAGCATGGACTCCCAGAACATTGTATATCCTCTCCCGGAAAGTAACCACTTGGCCACCAATGATAAAATCATAAATGGTAGCAAATTACACCCACTGAAGTGGGGACTTTGCCCCCTACTTAAATATACTTACTCCGAGATCACACTACAGTGGAGAAAGGGCACAGTTCACCATGGTGGCCAAGTGGTTACTTTCCCCAGAGTGTGTATATATGATGTTCCGGGAGTTCGTAATTATAAAATTATGGTGTTTTCATCATGCTGTTTTGACAGTCAATGAACTGTGGGTCAACGTTATGAAGGGGACCCATAAATATATGATATATATATATATATATATATATATATATATATATATATATATGTGTGTGTGTGTGTGTGTGTGTGTGTGTGTATATGCATATAAATATATATTTGAGTTTATGTCAAGCATTCAAACTTTAAACATTTTGAATGCTAACATAGACAGAAACAGTTCAAATCAAAAAGATTTGATATGAAAGCACATAAAATCTGTTTTATTTTTTTTTTTTTTTGCAGGGAAGCAACCTCCCCACACCCTTCTACATCCCCTACTACATAAATATATGAACCCCAGGTTAGCACTACAGTGCTGAAAGGGCAAATTTCCCAGTTGCAACTGTACTATGGTCTCACACATCAAAATACTGCCAACATTCAAAAAGTTCATTTTCATACCCTTCAGACAATATTTCAAGTACTCAGACTGTCAAGTACTCAGACTATCAAAAGTTTAAGTGATTGAAGTACTGGCAAAATAGTCTGAAAATTCAGTTTTTGAATTTTGCCAGTATTTGTTTTTGCATGAAGGCAGTTCACCAGTGACAGAATTTCCCCTTTCCCCTCTATAGTGCGATCTTGGAGTTTTTAAATATAAGTTGCAGGCAGTGCTAATCAGTCACATATCAAACTTCTAGCATGAAACCTTCTCACAGATAAAAGGTTTGATTGGTTATTATTATTACTGTGTATCAAGCCTTGATGGTCATTTAGGATTTACAATGTTTTTAATCTTGCTAGCAAAGAAGTCTGCATTACTGTTACATCCTTTAACTTGAAGGAAGTCTGTGCTTATACTATAAAGCATCCTTTACATTGCAAGTTCCTCTGCTGGGAACTCACCGTCTAATAGGAGTAGTTCTAGTGTCTGAATGTACTATAAGAAATTTGCACAAATTTTAGACAATCATTAAAGACTGTTTTTCTCAGGTTTCATCTGTTTGTGCACTTGTGTATGTGTGTGTGAGCGTGAACACGCACGCATATATGTGTGTGTGTGTGTGTGTGTGTGTGTGTGTGTGTGTGTGTGTGTGTGTGTGTGTGCATGTAAAGGCTGTTTTTCTCAGGTTTCATCCTTTTGTGCATTTGTGTGCGCATGCCTATGTGTATGTCTGTGTGTATGTGAGTCTGTATCTACGTGTATTTCTGTATGGACACACTCATGTGTTTGTTTATGTGTGTGTGTGTGTGTGTGTGTGTGTGTGTGTGTGTGTGTGTGTGTGTGTGTGTGTGTGTGTGTGTGTGTGTGTGTGTGTGTGTGTTCCTGTAAAGGTTGTATTTTTCAGGTTTAATCCTTTGTGGATTTGTGTGTACATGCATATGTGTAAGTCTGTGTGTATATGAGTTTGTATCTATGTGTATGTCTGTGTACGCACTTGCATGTTTGTTTCTGTGTGCGTGTGTGTGTTTGTACTCTCTTAATACATGCAGCCACATGTTTTACATTCCTTTGAACTGCCTAGAGCTGTGCAGAATCTATTCTGATATGAAATCTTAGTGAAGTGCATTTTTTCCTGGCTTGGAGCCAGGCATCCCACTGTTTTGTTAGTCGGGCATCACTCCTAAGGCTGTGGTGGATTTAGCATTGCCTTACAAGGGTAAAGCTAAAGCTACTGCTGTTCTAACACATTTTATTTGCAAGAGTGTATTCTCGAGTCTCTCAGTTAGCCTTATATTTGTAATGATTTTAAGCCAGCCAAACTACTGAGCTCATCTGAGAAACTAGTATGTTGCGCAGTCAAAACAAGCTAACACGTTGCAAAAATGAATTCTAATCTCATCAGTAATGTATAAACAAATGTCAGGTCACACACTTGCAGAGAGAAAATAATGATGCCTCTTACATACTGCAATTTAATCAGAGAAGAACCCTGACCCTATGTTACAGGGATGAAGACAAACAACAAATCTGTAGTGACTTTAAAATGCTTGGAAGATTGCTAGTTACACCTAGCTATTATGTTTTCAGCAGTGTGTTGAATTTCTTCTTTGTAAAAGATTGTAGTACTGCTATCTTAAGCAATAGTCTTAACGGTTTGTGGTGACTTATATTGAATATCATGCATAAACACCATAAATCTTTCCCATACAAATCTCTAAGCTGCACAAGGAAAGCTTGGATCCCAACTTGCCATGCCAGAAGCCTAGAATGAAATTCCCAGTAACAGATAACTGGATGAATATTGCAACAATCTTTTTATTATCACTGACAAACCTGCATTTCATGCACATTTAGTCATTTACAACTCAAGTTCACTGTATTTAAAAACAATTTTATGACCTTTTGTTATTACAGTTAACCATTCAGTCATAACTTTTTCATTTAAAAGATTAAAATGATTGCTGTATCACTGAAATCACTACAATTTTCCTTTGATTCTAAAATTTCTCTAGCTGTTCTTTACAATTACAACAACTTAAGTCACAAAATTAGTACTTAGAGATACATGTTATCAATTTCACGTGTTACTGAGTGTTACGAAGCTGTCACCATTCCACTTATGCTGGAATGGGATTTGTTAGCCTTTCCACTGTTGAAGTTGTATGTGTAATGGCAATAAAATAATTTTATTTTTCTGGTTCATATTCATTACACCTGATTTTAGTCCAGATAGTACATTATAGTCTGTAGGAGTCCATGTTAGCCCCTTAAATGTAGTAAGCTGTTTTTTTCTGCTTCTGTTATGTAATAAAAGTAAATTGCTGAATCTCTATAAATGTAATAAACTAAGAGTCTCACCCTTGTCTATAAAATAAGAGTCACCTCTATCAACTCTATAAATGTAATAAATGTAATAAACTATATGTCTTATTTATTTATTTATTTTACATTTGTTTACTGGGAACGTCCATCTGGACACTTGTCCTTTTTCCGTGGAGGCCCGGGGGAAAAAAGCTCCAAGTAATAAAGTAACATAATAACAAGAAGATAGTGAAAATGTACATTGTAACAGTAAAATAGTAGGTAAGATATCAACATTGTGAATATAATATATTCAGGGTATTTGTAGTTGCATTCCAAAGTCACAGAAATTAAACAATGACAACATTTAAATAAGCAGAGAAATCTAGTTTGACAGATTTAGTGAATCATAACTATTAATACAGGTTATGTGCATTCTTTCAATGCTACTCACATGGTCCTTTATGGTTAAGGAAGGAGTGCTAGAAGGGAGGTTAGAGAATCAGAGTGAGGTAGGGGAGTGGCCTATCCTCGGGAGCTGCAGGAACAGAGCCAGGAGTTTGCAAGGTGGGTTTTCAGCAGCTTTTTAAATTGTACTATCGAAGCAATGGTCACTGCAGAGGTTGATAAACTGTTCCAATGGTTGGAAGTATAGTTGGAGAAAAGGGATTCACCTGCTGAGTTTTTTGCTTTAGTGGCTTGTAATAGTAGTTTATTGCTAGAGCAGAGGGATCTTGAAGCAGAGTAGGGGTAAATGATATTTTTGAGGGCTGGGGTGTTTTTCTGGGTGGTGGAGGATTTTCTGAGTTAATGGTAGTTGACTAAAGTGTAGGAGCTGAGGGAGTTCAAGCCAATTGAGTTGCTTGAGGGATAGACAGTGATGTGGCTTCTAAGATGCATTGGTGGTGAACTTGGAGACTTTATTATAACAAGCTTCAAGTTTGGCAAGGCCTGTTTTATGTAGGTTGGTTAAGATTGGGGGATGGATATAGGAGAGTTGATAGAAGGTGTGTCCTGGAAATTGTGACTTTTGTATTAATAAGAAAAACATTAATAGTTGGAAATTGGTTGTTTCTGTATTGAAGGCCAAGTTTCTTGTGAACTTTTTTGATGCTTTGTTCTATATGGACATCAAATTTTAAGCAATTGTCAATTACAACCCCTAGCATTTTGGTATGGACAGTTGGACTAATCATGGTTTTGTTATTGGAGAAGATGTGGAAGGTTACAGAGGTAGATGTATTCCTGGTTGGTTAGGATTTAGTATAAGCTGAGAGTTGGCTAGCCAGATTTCTACAGATAAGAAGGAGTCCTGGGTGATGGTTTGAAGGTTGTTGGGGAATGAGGCTGAGCAGATCAAGGTTGAGTCATCAGCATATTGAATCACGGTTGCATGGGGAGTGGCAGAGTGAAACCGATTGGTAAAGAGAGAGAATAGAAGGGTTCCAAGGATGGAGCCTTGTGGGACCCCTAAGGAGACTGGGAGGAAGTGTGATAGGGATTGTTGCCATCAGACAGCCTGCTGATAGTCTGTTAAGTAGCTTTGAAACCAGTATGGCTGAGGTTAAGGGAGGAAAGGACAGTAATGAGTTTGCTGTGGTTGACCATGTCAAAGGTTTTTGTCAAGTCAAGGAACATGGCTGATACAAATTGGGATTTGTTTCTGTGTTGGTTGACTGTGTTCTAAAGGACAGTAGGGTGATTGTGGTACTATGTGCAGGATGAAAGCCATCCTAGGTATGAGATAGGAGATTGTGTGAGAGGAGGTACACCATGAGATGGTGTGTACTACTCTTTCAAGGATTTCCAACAGAGGTTAAAGAATGGCAATGGGGCAATAGTTTATTAGTTCATAAGAGTTAACCAAGTTTGTGTAGTGATAGTATGTGAGATATCTTCCAGATAGTGGGGACATATGTTTCTGTTATTGATCAATTTATGAGTATGGCTATAGGGTAAGAGATAGCTTCTGCTGCAATTCGTAGGTATTCTGCAGGGAGATTGTCAGTGGCTAGAGTGGTTGGTTTCAGTTTTTTTGTAGTTTTTTGATATAATGGGTGGGGAGGGTACGGGATTTAACTTGAATTCAGCTGGTGGTGTTTTGTGGGAGCATATTATGGTTAGGTTCGGGGGGATGGGATTGGAGTTGGTCTGGTTGTTAGCTAGAGTTTGAAAGGATTCTGTGAAGTAAGTATTGAATTGAGTTGCCACATTTTCATAGTTGTTGACTGTTTTTGGAGTGGGAGTAGTATTTATACCTGGTTGCAATAAGTTATTAACTGCGGCCCAGAATTGTCATGGATTATTCTGATATTTGGTTTGAATATCATGGCAGTAGTTGGATTTGTCAGTTTTAATTAGTCTTTTAGCTTTATTCCGAAGTTCAAGGAAATGTTTTGTAGTGCTAGTTTTGTTCTTATGGAATTGTAACCAGGCCTTATTTATGGCTTTGAGTAGGGATCTAGTTTATTTGGTTAACCAAGGTGCATAATTGGATTTAACTCTAATTTTCCTAGCTGGTGCTTGGGTGTTTAGTATATCATGGTAGAAATTGTTAAAGGAGAGTACTGCCTCATACAAGGGCAGTTGTTTGAGATGTTCCTAGTAGCAGCTTTTTAGGGCAGAGATACAATTATTGGGATTGAAACTTTTTTGTTCCTAATTGTACGGAAGGAAGTTTGATGTGTTGGATGACTGCGGTCTCTTAGGAGAAAAGTTGGACTGTGGTTGCTCAGGTTGTCAGGGAGGCAGCCTAAGTAGGATATTAGGTGGGGATAGTTAGTTAGAATCCACTGAAGTATGGATTGACAGTTAGAGGTTTTATTCATCCTAGTGGGAGAGGATGGCCTCTTGAGGCAAAAATTTGGAGCACCATTGTAGCAAATGTTCAAGTGTGGCAATGTTGTTTGCCTGGTAGGATATATCAACCTATAATATTAAGATGTTTGCTGGGGTCAGTGGTTGATTTATCTAGAATTACTTCAGCATTTGCAGTATCTGGGATGGTGGAGTCGAGGAGGTCAAGTGTTAGGTGGCCTTTATATAAGATAGCTACGCCTCCCCTTTTTTGTTTATTCTGTCTTTCTGTGGGATATTAAGCCTGGAACAGTGATTTCATTACTGTTGATATCTGGTTTTAGCCATGTTTCTGTTACAGTAACTATATCAGGAGAATAGTGGGATACTAGAGCATGTAGGTTGTATTTCTTTTAGCTATACTCCTTACATTTATGTTGAGGAGGAGGAAGGATGATTTGTTGCTTTGGTGGAGTGGAGCAAGATTAAATTGAGATGAGGTGGGTAGGGAGTCATGGCTTGAGATGGGGCCAGGTTTGGGATGTATGTCTCCTGCAAGGTTTAATTGTTTAGTTATGTGATGAAGGAGTTTAGAGAGCTTGTGTAGGAGCTTAGTGAATGTAAGGGAGGTTGGAGATTTAGGTAGCTGAGGAAGGAGTTTGAGTATGTGATAGTCTGTATTAGTGGTTTCAAAGACAGTTGGAGCGATAAGAAATTGTTGAGAATTTTATGGTGTTGGGTATGTGGAGGTATGCCAGGGTGGGGGAATAGTGTGATCAAGAGGAGTATCATATGAGGAGAGGTTATATAATCGAAGTAGCAGAGAAATGTTATTTATTTAACTTTTGTTGACTGTGTAAGTGAACTGATTGAAACACCAATTTCAGCCATGACCAGAGCCAAAGACAATTTAACAATACTGAGATATACATAAGCTAATTAAAAATATTGTGGCATCCATATAAATTCAAACCACTGACAATGTTCTGCCAGAGATATCCATACTATATACTGACAAACTATGAAAGCAATTTACAGTTACAATAATATCCACAGATAAAACAGATATATGCAACTATATTTCTATGGTTTTCAAGCAGTCTTATACAGCATATAGGAGTGACACTAATGGAGTTTGTACTTGGGAATGTAGTACCCTACCAAGAAATATTACAAAAGATCAGAGCTAAACATTTAATATTTTGATTAGAGCAAGGCAAGAGCTGGAAAACAAAGGAAGAATATGGGTGGAGTAGAAAAGTAAGGAAGAGGACAGAAAATGGTTCTAAAATGCAAGAGAAGGTGAAACACTGCAGTATATGACAACTGACAAAAAATTGTTTTGCTTAGTAACAGAGTTGAAGCAGAAGAAAATATTAAGCCTAGAAAGGTAATCATTTAGTATATATGCAGATATCTGTCTACCTATATGTCTGTCTATCTATGTAATCTATCATCTCTGTCTCTCAGCAGACATGATTTTGGCACTTCGCGGGCTGGTGACTGTCCACTCATGGTCACGGAGGTTTCACGCATGTGCTGGGAGGTGATAAGCCTTTGTTTACACCTTGGCACAACGGAGAGCTCTGATGTTATTATTTCAGTTGAAGAGCTCTACCGGAGTGAAAATTAGCTTAAAGGAAGGTATAAATACATCTAAAAAAACCCCAAAAAACAAAATAAGAATTTTCATGGCATTCATGCAATGGGGGGCGGGGGCTCCCAGCAGAACACCGTAATGTCAAACCCATACCTCTCAGCCTCTTAAGGCAAAACTCTGGACAAAGTTAGACAAAATGGGAGCCAGGACACTGAAGAAGGACTCACTACTCTGATGCGGTTATGATCTTTGCCTTGCACAACAGGTTGCATTAGCATATATTACTGTCTTGCAGATGTGAACTAATAATACAGTAAGACTTTGGGTTTATTTTTATTTTTATTTAGTTAGATTGTTAGAAGCCTGTCCCTTAAATCGGTGGTCTGATAAGATGATGCTAAAGAGTACAGCTGACATTTCATTTTCATGATGTGTTCTTTGCCCAGTTCTTAACACTTACAAACCATTCTTTTTCAACAGGAGGTGTCTCAGCATTCCTCAGTTATCCCTATGAGTTGGCTTGTCAAAGTTAATACTGAATCAGACCGTGGTCTGTTGTGTAACCTGATATGGACTTATTACATAATGGAGAAAATACACATTAAAAATTGTCTATGCTTGGGAACTTTAAGACAGCCATAATACTACAGCTCTTCTTTGCTTTTATTCTCCAACTAAAAAAATAATAATTTTTGCATTGTTTATATGCCTTGTAGACAGATCTGTGCCCATCAAGATTAAGGCCTAATTAAAAAAGATATTACAGCTTTACCTCATGTGGTATAGGATTTGATTCCCTCAACCTTCATGGGGTGGGGGTGCTGGGGGGCTGTATCAGGACTATGGTGTGTTTCCTCATCGATCTCACCCCTCTCAACTGTCCAGCCTAGTGGCCTAGTGGGCTATTGCACTATGCTGCATTTAACAGGGTCCTGGGACCATGACTTGGCAGGGTTGAATCGTTTGCAGAATACACCATATATTTCATGTTGTGGACTGTTACTAAGGATGCGGGGGTTAAAAGGAAGATGGCAGGAGGGAAATGGCTGTGGACATTTCAGTTCTATGTTCCGTGTCCTTCAGGCATTTATACTAGTGCAAGCTGCTTTGAAGTTGTGGGTACAGTATTGAATGGCTAACATGCAGAGGCTGTGGCAGCACTGGGAAGCGATAGTGGCACAGACAGAAGAACTGTTTCAAGCGGTGGGTAATCCAGATGTTGAGGCGATAGAGCAGGTGAGGAAATCCAGCCAAAAGAGGCAGTGCTGCACTCCAAGGGCTACGTCGACGGCTTGAGGCAAGATGCAGTGAGTATCGAAGGAGGTGGTTCCAGCTGGCCCATCAGTTCCAGGCAGAACTCAAGAAGGAGTATCAAGTACTGCTCTTACATTGACTGTTTGGGCAGGCAGGGTAGATGCTGGCAATGTCGGGGTAGTTGGGGAGGACAGGGAGTCCATGGGGCCAGAATTTGGTAGTGAATGGAATACTGAAAGAGGTGCTACTGCGGAGGTTGCGGGGAATTATGAGTCAAGTGGGGGGTGGCAATTAGGGAGGACAGTGCGGGGTCATTGGGTAGCACAGTTTTAGGTTCTGAACCAGGTACTGATTTCGGCCTTCGCCCAGGTGACTGGTTAACTATGCAGTCCTTGGGTCCAGGATTGGGTGCAGTCTTTTTGACACTGCACATTCCTTCTTCAGTTAAGAAGAAGATTTGTAAGGGGGAATATATGGATGTCTTTGAGTTAATTGATGTGGAGGGGGTACAGTGGCTGGTTAAGGCTGAGTTGGCTAACAGTAAGGATTTGCTGGCTGCCTTGGCTGCATTAGGGAGGGAGAAGGTAGGTAGAAGTCACCCTAGAACATGGGATAAATGGCAGTGCTGCTGGAAAAGGATGGGATTTTGGCTTTTCCCCTTTTGGGTTATTTTCTCACAATTCAGGAGGTGCAACATTTAAGGACAGGGAAAGCTTGGTTATGGTACGACCAGAGGTTCTGGAAGTGGAAAGCGGTGGAACCAATGGGAGAATGATTACATTTTCAGTGCTAACAACCACTTAAATGCTAATATTTTATAGTACAGACAATTTGTGGATGACTGCTTTTTAATTTGGAGAGGGAAGGAGGAAACACTGAATGAATATGTTGAGTATTTAAATAATTCTACAGACTTTTTAAAGTGCAAAATGAACTGCTCCACTGACCAAATTAACTTTTTGGATGTTACACTAACTAAGCACGATGGAGTTCTTAGTACTATGGTATATAGGAATCCTGCGTATGCAAACAAATATGTACATAATGCATGCTCCGCATATTTTTAAGTGAATTATGAAAAGCCAGTTTCTAGGGTCAGCAGATTGAGCACAGAGATACTTCAGTGCCAACAGTAAATGAGAGAGATGGCTGTGGAATTCAAAGAAACAGGGTATAATGAAAAAATGATGAAATAATGAAAGAAGTTTTGGGTGCAAGAGCTGGAACAGCAAAACCTTTGTTTGCTGAAAAGAAGGATGATGAGGCAGACATTGAGGAAAAACAGAGGGTTAGAAATGTGATTAGGTATGTGACCACATACGATAGGCGAATGGATGGTGTTAAGAAAATCATTCAAAAAAACTGGGGTATTCTAATTGCTATGCCAGAGTTGAAACTTTTATTAGATGATAAGCCTAGTTTTGCATATAGGAACCGTAAAAATGTAAAAAGAAAGTTGTGTTATAAAGACTTTCAGTTAGTGACTAACAATAGGGTAAGCAATACACATGGTACCTTTCCATGATATGCATGCAGTTGATGTAGATTTAATGTAATAGTTTTAAACATCCAGTAACAAAAATATGTATTACTTTAAATGCTATGCCAATTGCAAGACTGCATATATTGTTTATCTAGCTACATGTAAATGTTTATGTTTCTACATTGGTAAGTGCAGTCGGAAATTTAAAGAGCATGTCATTGAGCATAAGTCCGACATACGTAGAAACGTTCAGATGAATGCCTTAGCTAAGCATATCATGGACACTAATTCTACACATTGTTTAAAGTTTGGGGTTACTGATGTAATAAATAAAAGTATTAGAGGGTGATATGAACTATCTTTTAGAGCTGTGTGAATATAACTGGATATTCATAGTTTCATAGTTTCATAGTTTAGTACTAGGCTATCTGCTCTGGGGCATTTGTACGCCTAGCCATAGTGATGTGGCTTTCGCCACCCCATGAAATGGTACAAAAATGCACAGAATAGATTTAGAATACTGTGCCTCTGTCTAGTAGTGACACAGTGAAGTTCCCCTTATATAATAGAATTAGTTTACTGTGCCCCTGTCTAGCAGTGACACAGATGTGACCCCTGGGGTAAACTTACGATCTCCCATCCACTCATCAAGATTTCTCTTGAAGAGAGTCAGTGAATGGCTCTGCCTAACATGAACTGGAATCTTGTTCCAGAGCATGGGAAGCCTCTGGGTTATGAATCTATCCCTCCAGCATGTCCTATTCATACTTGTGCCGAGGTTTAAGTCTTTAGCTCTCGTGGTTCTGATGGATTTGGATTTTTTGAGGTGGAGCATGTCCATCAGTTCCTGATTGGACATGGCCTTATACGTCAGGCAGAGATCACCTCTGAGCAGGCGGTATGCTACTGAATAGAGCTGGAGTTTCTTTAGTCTGGCAGAATAAGACATATGTTGGAGACCCTTGATCCTCTTGGTGAGGTACTTTTGTGGTCTCTCCAGCTGTTGCAAATGCCGGGTGAGGTACATACCAAGTGGGGCATTGTACTCAATCATGGGTCTGATGAGGGAGGAGTATAGGGGTACAATGACATCCTTGGATCTGGATGTGAATCCCTTCATGATAAGGTGTGCAAGGTAGAATGTTTTTCTAACCACTTTGGCAACGTGGGTGTCAAATGAGAGGTCACTGTCGACTTGGGTCCCTAGGTCTCTGATTACTTTTTCCGTACTCAGTGGGTTGCTGTCTATGTGATAATTTGTGGGTACTTTGTTTTTCCCAAAGGAGATGACTATACATTTTTGGCATTTAGTTTAAGGCCATGACTCCGGCACCAGTTGTCTGTTTCTGTGAGGCCTTTTTGTAGGATGTATGTGTCCGCTGGTGTATCGACTATGGCGCCTAGTTTGCAGTCATCTGCGAACTTTGTCAGCCACAACCCTCCCATGTTTGCTTTAACATCTGAGAAATAAATGCCGAACAAGAGGGGTCCCAGGACAGATCCCTGTGGGACACAACTTGTGACTGGCTTTGAGTCTGACATTGCTCCAGCGATTTTAACTTTATGGGTTCTGTCCTTTAGCCAGTTTGCAACCCGTCTAGTGACATAAGGGTTTACGTTTAAGCTGTTGAGTTTATCTATGATGTCTGAGTGGGGTATTGTGTCGAAGGCCTTAGCCAAGTCCAGGTAGGCTGTATGGACTGCTTTGCCCTCATCAATGGCTCTAGTGACTGTTTCGAAAAAGTCAACCAGGTTCAAAAGGCAGGATCTGCCCTTTACAAAGCCGAACTGGGTGGGGTCAAGTGTCTGCAGGTCCCCAATGTCTCTGTTTATGAGTTCCATAATGATTCTTTCCATAGCTTTGCAGACCAGGCTGGTTAAGCTTAGGGGGCGGTAGTTCCCTGGGTCTGTAGAGGTACCCCCTTTGTGGAGTGGGACCACTGTTGCTGTACGCCAGTGTTCAGGTACATATCCTGTAGTAAGGCTAAGGTTAAATAGCATTTTTATGTGCGGGTTTAGCGCCTCTTGGAGTCCACGTAGCACGCAACCTGGGATACCGTCAGGTCCCATTGATGCTGTGTTTTTAGCTTTGCTGAGGGCGGCTCTCACTTGGACATCTGAGATGACAGGGAGATTACATTCAGCTGGGATAAGTATTTCTTCTTTTGGGTGTGAGGGAGGGGAGAAATTTGCACTGAACCTGTCAGGCAGAATGTTGGCAATATCTGTGGGTTCAGTGTATTTTTTGTTGTTTTGAACTAACTCTGAGCATATCTGAGGGTTTCCGCCCAGGTTTCTAACATAGCTGAAGAAGGCTTTGTGGTTATGTTTAGTGTCCTTAGCGATTTTTCTCTCAAAGTTGGCCTTGGATGTTTTTATGAGAGAACGTAGTTTTCTGCTAGTGTCGATCAGAGATGTCTTCCCTTTATGGCATTTTGCTCTGTCGTGCAGTAGCTTCCTTCTTTTGTTACACAATTTGTTAATGGCTGAGGTCCACCAGACAGGACGCTTTCCTTTGGTGGAGAGGGACTTGATTTATTTGGGATTGCATGATCCATGCATTCTTGGAGATGTCCATAGAAAGCATTTGTGAAGGATTCAGCATTGTGGGATGTGGTATCCACTGGCCCAATGGGCTTAAAGGATACCATCTCAGTCTTAAGAAGAGTGAAGTCTGCTTTTGAGAAGTTTTTCACTGTGGCCTTTTGTGCTGGGGGTGGAGGTGGGATATGTATATCCAGGGTGATTAGTTTGTGGTCAGATCTCACTAGTGAGGGGTATACGTCTGGTGTGGAGCATTTTGTCCCCATGTTTGTGATGATCAGGTCTAGTATATTATCTCCCCTAGTGGGAGAGGTGACTAGTTGTTCCAGTGCATTTGAATTTATGAATTCCAGGAACCTTTGGGCTAGGGTGTTAGGGCTAGAATAATGTACCCAGTCTATGTTAGGGTAGTTGAAGTCTCCCAGTATGATGGTATTTTGTGATACATTCATATCCTCCAATATCTTCAGGAAGGCTGAGTGGGGTTCCTGAGATTGGGAGGGCGGTCTGTAACATGCTACCAGTTGTATAGCAGTTTTGCCTATGGTTAGTTGCACCTGTATGGTCTCCGATGCTTCATGTGTTGCTAGTAACCTGGAGGTGTGGATGTCCTTGATGAATATGGACACTCCCCCTCCTTTTGTGGTTTGGCCCGGGTTTTGGGGCCGAAAAGCATGATATGAGGTATAGCCTGGTAGCGCTGGGGTGCTCTCAGGAGCCTTGAATCAGGTTTCAGTTACTAGGCACTATGGGGGTGGCAAGAGCCTTAGCCAATATCCAGACACCCAGTGGTGACAGGTGCAAGCCGTCCCTTGCAAAGCAGCGTGGCTTGTCCAACATGTCATCCCAGGCAGACAGACATTGGATCTCCTTAGAACAACACCAGTATTTGAGCCAATTATTAAAGCTGATCATCTTGTCTTTGTATTGTGGCATCATTCTTGGTGAGGGCAAGATGCTGCTCAGGGTCAGGGTCATATCAGCCTGGGCTACATAATCAGAGAGCTCCTCTATGTCTCTTTTCATGTAGTCCAGGGAGGTACGTCTCAGGTCATTCACGCCAGCATGGACAATGACGGAGTCATATTTGTACTTGCTTTGGAGTGACCTGAGTGCATGTGTTATGTGGCGGATCCTAGCTCCCGATAGGCAGCTCACAGTCACCCTCCTTGTTCAGCCTGGTAAGCGGGACATCAGTGTGTCTGACTATAGAGTCACCTATTACTAGTGTATCAGGCATGGTGTTTGGCCTTAAGGGCTGTGATTGATTGACACACTGATTTACTGAAGTATGTGTTGCATGTGTTTTGTTTTGAGGTGGTGGATTTTTGGATGTCTGCTTTGGGAGCCTCTGTTGTTTTGGTAAGTTTTTTATTAGAGCCTCTGAGTATGTCTTTGTGTTTTTATGTGTTTGGTTTGCAGTTGTGGCAGGTCTATGTGGGACTGGGTTTGTTGTGTGTGTGGTTACCATCTCCTCCTGTCTGGTCATGCCAGCCCTGAGTTGAGAGAGTTCAGCCTCCAGTTTGGCTATATAGTTGCATCTCTCACATGTATTTGTGTTTGTTGGGAGGAGGAGAGGGTTGTCTGTGTACATGAGACAATTGTAGCATTGTCTCAAGATACCCAGATTAACCAGCTGAACTG
Organism: Protopterus annectens; assembly: GCF_019279795.1. Classification (NCBI taxonomy): domain Eukaryota; kingdom Metazoa; phylum Chordata; order Ceratodontiformes; family Protopteridae; genus Protopterus; species Protopterus annectens. The sequence goes on from NC_056747.1 coordinate 68,502,891, forward strand.
GAGAGGACGCCAGTAATCTACCACTCGACATGCTAGAACAGTATAAGGGAGTGCTGTGCCTTTAAGGGAAGTGGATATTCACAGGGGTGGTAGGTGGATGTAGTGCTTACTTAGTACGAGAGTGCTTACTTAGTAGAGAAGTTTTGAGAACAAGTGCTAGACTTATAATATAGCGAGTAGTCTGATTATACTAAGAGTAGAGCTTCCTTAAGGGAAAATTTGAAGAGCAGACTTGGCAGAGCCAGAAGAAGTTTAACCGGCGCTGCGCTAGGCGCACAACTGCGCAAAGCCGTGCAAACGCGGATTTTAAACAGGGAACTTCAAAAGAGGTAGAAATGGTCCAAAACAACCAATTACTACAGCTCTTGTGCTGAGGTCACTTCCTACAGGGACAGGTAGGCTGCTCAAGGCTCCCCACTCCCACTGGTGAGCAAAGAAACTTCCTTCTATCCAAGTAAGGTAATGGACAACACAGGAACTACACCACAGCCCAGAATACAGCAATGCCTGTAAACTGGTCTAAACTAGTTGAGGAGAGGCGGGAAAACAAGGATTATTTTTTTTGTTTTTTTTTTGTTTTTAGATAGAAACACACAGAAAATGCAGAAACAGTAATAAATCAGTTACACATGCTAGCCCACTCTAGTGGGCAGCCTCAACAGTTAAATTAAACAAACAAACAAACAAACAAACTTTCGATCAAATTCGACTAAAATGTAACTTTAAGTGCAGATATTAAAATAATGCAGCAAACAGCTAAAAAACAGTTTAAGCTTGTTTAGGGTAAGCTAGAGAAGCTATTCCAAGTAAAAAAACAGCAAAGATACTTAAATCCAGAAAGTAGTCGCTTTTCTGAGTTCTCTGTAGCTAGGACCACTCTGCAGGACCACGAGGAGCTTGTCTGAGTAGTATAGCCAGAAAAAAATGCCCAGAGGTGGATTTTAAACAGGGAACTTCAAAAGAGCTAGAAATGGTCCAAAACAACCAATTACTACAGCTCTTGTGCTGAGGTCACTTCCTGCAGGGACAGGTAGGCTGCTCAAGGCTCCCCACTCCCACTGGTGAGCAAAGAAACTTCCTTCTATCCAAGTAAGGTAATGGACAACACAGGAACTACACCACAGCCCAGAATACAGCAATGCCTGTAAACTGGTCTAAACTAGTCGAGGAGAGGCGGGAAAACAAGGATTATTTTTTTATTAAGGCTCAAAGCAGATGTTTTTCCTGTTATGAATAATACAATTAGCATTAAGTCTGTTTTAATTAGAAAACAGATGGAATATGATTATTTGTTTGTATGTTTTTATTGGATGGCTGTGTCATATGAGTAAATGATGTTTGATATAAATAATTTGTTTTAAACTAAGTTGAGCACTGATGAAGGGTCTAACCTGAAAGCTTTGCATTGGTATATGTTTTACAATAAATTGTAGTGTGAACATGTCTATGTCATTTTTTCATTTTTTTTGTTGATATTGTCTTCTGGTGTAGTTTACAGTATTATCATCCTTTTATGTGATTATTGGGATATTTCTCAGAGAAGGGGTGGCATCGAGCCAAAATGAATATGAAGCATCTTCTTTTGGGAGATTCCTTTATTAGAAAAGTATAGCTAGGAGTGGACAGTTAGGTTAGATGCTTGTCTGGCATTGACATGGCAACAGAAAATGCCCTTGCTGTCAATACTACAGAAGCAATTTTACATGATACTGTGTTTGAATGCACTGTCCATATTAATGTAAATGACCTGTGAGAAAATGGGCTTAGGAAAATACAGGAGCAGTTTTCAAAAACTGGAATGGGGCACTAAATGACCAACACATATGGCAACATTCTCAGGATAGTTTGCTGCCCATGGCATGGCTGTGTCTAGGTTCCTTCACATCATAGAGGTCAATTAGATAGCCTACATCTGTCCTAAATATTCTGTGGCAGATTTAAGTGTTAATTAGCAAGTACTATCCTAATCAAGGAGAGAGACAAAGAAAAGCATGAAGGGAATGTTGACTTGTCTGAACAAATACTGATATAGCTAGTGTAGTAAATTAATGAGAAAAGGATCGGGCAAATATTGTTAATAATCACAATGAAATGCTAATAATAATCTAGAGATGGCAAAAAGGGACATAGTAAAAGGAAAATTAGGACGTAATTATTACTAATGCCAAAGGCTATAGAAAAAAGCTCTATGACCTAATAAATATATTGGCTAAACAATGTCTTGATTATATGGAGGAAATGAAACACAATTTGCAGAGAATCACATCTGGGGTATATATATGGGTAACCATTTGAAATGTCGGGACCTGCTAGAGTGAGTCCTAAAACATGGAAGATGAATCCCCCCCCAAATGGACTTAAATATACTAAGTCTGAGATGGCCATTTCCTGGACTATCCCCTTTTCTGCAAGGTAAAGCAATCCCAGAGTTAGTATAAATATATATATATATATATATATATATATATATATATATATATATAGATATATAATAATGACAGATATTACTATCAACTTGTAACAACATCCAGTTTCTATTGATAATCTTTTCAATAGCCTTAATATCAGTTGCATAATGCAACACCATATTTGTATTTGGTGTTAATACTCTAGTCATTTTGTTTTCCATTGTGTTGACCGTGCTTGTCACCTCATGTTTAATAATGGGTACATATTTATCCTGTCTCCCAACCCTAACTTCACCTATAATTTTCTCCAATAAGTCTATGGGATAGCCCCTATCAATAAACATTTTTTTAATTACTATAAATTCTTCTAAACAGTCAGAAGAATCAGAAGTAAGACGTGAAGCTCGGATTAGCTGACTCTTAACTACCCCCTTTTTTCTGATAAATGGGATGGCAGCTCATGTAATGCAAATATGTGTTACAAAATGTAGGTTTCCTAAAAATTCTAGTAGCAAGAGTAGCATCACCTTTGTTAAAAAATAAAATATCTAGGTAATTCATCACTTTAACACCCTGTTTAAATGAAAACTTCAAAAAGTCAGAACTACTTTGCATAAAATTGAAACATTTCTAACTGTTCTCTAGTGCCTGTCCACAAGAAAAACAAATAGTCCAAAAATCTAAAATAGACCAGGCAAAACCTATATAGTAGGAATTTGAACAAAACATTCAGTTCCCACCATAACATGACTGTGTTCGCAAACAGGGGGGTGCATGCAGCGCCCATCGCAACCCCCTGTTTCTGTTTGTAAAATTCACCTTCAAATGTCAAAAAATTGTTACTTAGCACCAGTTCCATGAAAATGCATATTGTTTCTTTCTCATCGTCATGAAGACCACTAATTTTAAAAATTATGTCTCTAAACCAATCCAAGCCAGTTTCTTGTGGGATTACTGTGAAGAGACTGTTCACATCACAAGTCACCAAAATAACATTGTTTAGTATCACCACGGTTTGTAACTTACTCAAAAGGTCCCAAGAATCTTTAAAAATGTGGGGAAATCTATCAAAAAGATGCTTAAGTCTCACATCAACATATTTTGCTATGGGTTCAGTCACAGACCCCCTTGCTGCAACTATTGGACGTAGCGGTGGGTCTTCTTGATTAGAGTGAATTTTAGGAATCCCAAAAATCTTAGGTAGTAGTGGATTTTCTACCCTCAAATAATCATAGAGGGGTTTGGAAATGGAGTCGAATAACAACAGTTCATCAAATTCAATCTTCACAGACCTGTATGCTAGATTGACTTCATTCAGGGAAACTACCCCATATACTTCAGTGTTGTTAAAATTCATCATACGACCACTATAGTCTTCCGACTCCATAATGACCAATCCCCCTCCCTTATCAGGCTTCATACAACGAATTCCTTTATTTTGCCTGATTTCATAAAGCAACTGACTCTCATCTTGAGAGAGATTGTAAAATCTACAACGTTTGCATGTTCTCCCTGCGTTCGCGTGGATTTCCTCCGGATTCTCCGGTTTCCTCCCACATTCTAAATACATGCTTCTGGAGCATTTCTCCCCAGGCCTCCACTGAAAACAGGATCTGTGGAACCTAGTTGGACTTTCTTGGTCAACAAATGTGAAATTAAATTAAAATTAATTTGTTCCCCAACAATGATCTTAATTCCCTTTCACATTGCCTTTCAAAAACGTTAATGGCTGGATGCAATGGAGGGTTAAACGTACTGGACCTTTTGAAATCATCATTTTCTCTTAGTTCTTATCCCCCACCATCATACATAACCCTGAAATTAAGTTTGTGACTAAATATTTTTAGATCGAGTATGATGTCCTCTACTCGGGCTCCTTTTGCAGGAATAAATTTAAAACCTTTCAAAAATAGACTGTGATGTTGAGGCCCTATAATCATACTCGAAAAGTTGTAAATGTTGAAATTGTAAAATGAAGTCATTTTTACAGTACCTGATTTATTAATAGTGGAGCATGCTCCTGGAATTGACCTATTTAATTCCGATAATTCTGGCCATTCTTGAAATTGTGGTACCTCCTGCCATTCGTCGGTTGATGCCCTTGTCCCTGCCAATTGTTCACCTGCTTTCTCCCTGCTAGTCTCTCCTTCTCGGTCCTGCTTGCTCCAAAGGGGCCTCATCCTGCATTGCTCCTTGTTCATCATCGACAATGGGGTAATATATACCATTCTGAATAACTCGGGTTGAAAAGGGTAATGGATAGACTGTCTTCCTCTGGTATTCGTCACCATTTTGCTCTCAGTGTATTCAAACACTTGATTTAACCTTATTTTGTGATCTTGAAACTGCACATCCGCAGTAATGGACTCCACAGTTTTAGCGATCTCCTGTTTATTCTCATTCATCCTTCTTTCATTGTCTTTAATCAATAACCTTGTCAATTCCAGTTCGGTACGATCAAATAACTCAGTAAGCTCAACATGAAAAACTGAGTTTGCTTCAACCCTCTGGGGGTACTTCCAAACTCGTAATCCTTTAGGTACATGCGATCTCCTCACACTTTCTTCCAAAAAATAATTGTCCAATTGTAACATTTTGAACTTATACAGTACCTTCTCTAACTGCCCAATCTGTTCTAAAATCATCAGAACTCACCCAGAGTCTGACACAATAGGTTCCGTTGCTTGACCACCACCCAAATTGTCAAGCCAAGCATAAACTTTTGGAACCAAAGAGAAGTCAGACATGGTTCCACGTCCACTAACAAAAGCAATGTTGTCACGATAGTTAGTGGTTGTAACAGTTGTACCTTGATTATTTTGACATACATTACTTAGTCCATTAAGATTATCATTTAACAAAGTCACAGACTGTGTAAGCTGTTGTAACAAAAGTGTTAACATCCCAACAACATTTTTCACATACATAAACAGGCAGAATGTTAAGATGATGTTGGAAAGAAGTTGTACGAGCAGGGGTGTACCTAAGACTAGAAAATGTCACCAATGTGCATATTGTTCCTATATTAATGTGAATAAGGACAATGGAGTTTTGAACATTATTAATCATTGGGACACAGTAAAACGTTTAAACTGTAGAGCAGAAAAAATCATTTATCTTGCTACTTGCTGCACATACAGCGCATTTTATGTAGGCAAGACTAAGAATAGTTTGAAACAACAAATATATCAGAATGTATATCGCATAAGAAAGGGGGACAATAGAAGCGCATTGGCAAGGCATGCTGCATGTTGTCAAAATTTCAATAAGTTTTTTTGATACTTGAACAAATTACAACAACACCATTTTCAGGAGACTGGGAGAACATTTTATTGCACAGGGAAATGTGGCAGATTAGATTAGATGCAACTAACCCACCAGGGTTAAATGAACACATTTCAATTTCAAGTGAATTGAAAAAACGTTCACTTATATTTTAAAGTATATAAAGCATCTATTATATTCAGTACTATAGCTGTAACATCTAGTTACTGTTGCTTTATTTCTGTTTGCTATGTTTAATTGGTTGATTGGTTCTATTGATGGTTTCAAATGGGTGTGTCTTTATATTGTATTTAAACATTTTTACTTCACTATTTGTCTTGGTTCTGAGAATGTCTTAATGTAGATGAAAGAGCTTAACCAAGTGGATTTGTTACTTAACCAAGTGGATTTGTTACTTTCAAGATTTTTAGATTAAAACTGTGTTTTAGTCTTTTGGCTGGCGTCGTCATCTTTATTATTGGAACTGTTTCACAGCTTGGATACTTGTGGATTATTTTGGTTACTATATTCATAAACTAGTAAAGTACCACAATTTATTCAAAGAACTAAGCCAATATGAGAACGGAGAAAGGAGATTTTGCCAATAGGGATGACTGCAAGTAAGGGTACAGAAAATAGGCAAGAAGGACTGGAACTTACTGCAGAAACCTGCCAAAGGAACCAAGATATTCAGAGCAAATAACTCAAGCAGGAAAGTTAATAGAGCGGAATGAGACCAAGAAGACATTTGGATTACAGGCTAGAGACTGCCTTCCCTACCAGGGCTTGTTCTCAGAATACAGGCAAAAAGAAAAGGATTATGGGAATTTTAAGTGAAAGGCTGCTGTGGAAGCATTTTTGGCTGAATCTAGTTCAGAAGCAGCTGTTAAACAAAGGATAATTAGCAAGGCGTACAAAATGTTACATGATCAGTAGCGGCTAGAAAAGATTGAGAAGAGAGACTGAAAAAACAATTTATATGAAGACAATGGCAAGACATATGTTGGCTCCCAAGTATGCAACCAAGTCCAGAAGGTTTAGGATCTTTGCTTGGAAGTGTTTGCATAGGTAATTTATACCCCAAACAGATTTCAAATCATTTTTCTTGAATAGATTGCAAATGTTGGAGGTGTGATGGAGAAGAAATATATGATTGGGAACACATATTTTGGGAATGTTGTGAGTTGGCATATTTTAAAAATTCCCTACAGAGTACTCTGTCACAAATACTGGGTGAGCAAATGAATTTTAAGTAGAGGAATGAAACTTTTGAGCTGGGATCTAGCATCTGAATTGCTTAGACATAGTAAGGCCTTATTAAGTAAAAACAAAAATAAAAAACAGGAGCTAGAAAGCAGAGTACTCACTTTATTATACAACCATAAAGCTCTTTGAATTTAAAGCTGATGACATAATATTTTTGGTGTATTCTAACCTTATCTGCTGATTATTTTTGCAGAGATGTTTTTAAGTGCAGTTTTCTAGATCATTGTAGTTAACAATAGCCTAATTGTAGTCAAAGCTATTCCAATATCTTATTGTAGTTTGTTCAGGAACAAAATGAGTAGCTTAATTGTTGTCAAAGCTATTAAACTATCTTACTGTAGTTTATTAATTTTTGTACGTAATTTGTAGTTGTGATCTTTATTGTTGTAGTGTGTATCTCAGCTACATAAAGTACTTTATAATGGCATTAATAAAGGACCAAGTTACACTGAAAGCATTTGTTAATCCTTTACATGTTTGAAAGCCAACAAAACACTTACCTTTTTTGTTTGTTTTAGTTTTAATGTAACTAGTAGTTCATGGAGCAGATAAAGCTCCATGTGCTACAATATGATTGGCTCAACAATGCTAGCCAAATATTATGTGATCTTAGCGTGGGTGTCACGATTTAACTTTCAAGCTTTGCTGTTGTGGTAAATTTCTTGGCATCCCATGTCCAGAACACATAAGTCAGTTAGCATCTGTAGCTGACTCATAATCCTCTTGTTTTTAATTAAAATATTTACATGCCATAGATTTGCGTGTTTGGTCCTTACTGATTGCAATGGTGGGATAGGTCACCTGACTGCTCTGCAATGGATGGAAGTGTGCTTGAATAACGTGTCACAGTGAACTCAACATACAGTTTTCTGATGCATCAGTATAGAAGTATATTTGTCAAAGAAGGTACCACTTAGCCTGTTGAGGTAGTGATTCCACAAAACCATCTTTGACAAGCAGTACAAGTATCTATTTAAAAATATTGATAGACAGACGGACAGACAGATAGAGAGACTTTGCTTTCAGCTACAGGAAAGGCAGTCTTTCATACAATACAGTTTAAAAGTTTTAAATCAAGACTCAGGGCACTATTTTAATCTGTACTTTTAATATTATGGTTTACAGTAAAGCACAAAAAATACAAAAACATCAGTGTATTTATTGCTTCTCAGATTGTGTACACATCATCATAGGTTCATTGGAGGTTTCATCCCCTTTCATGAGACATAAAATGATTATAATGCTAAACTATACAGATTAACAGTCTGAATGACCATTTAAGGAGGACAAAATGAAACCAGTAAGAACAAGAAACATCTGAACTAGAAACAGAATCAACTGCTTTGACACATACTGTGATACATTTAGTTTACCCTCTTCCTGAGCAAGCAATGACATTGTCAGCTAAGAAAAAAATAACAACTCTTAGAAACAGATATTACTAATTTAACTTTGAATGTCCTTTAATAGCAGAATGGAATAGCCAAAACCAGATAATTGTAATGAGATGCATATTAGTTTACTTCTGTGGCCATCATCTGGTAATACATCTCAGTGCATTATTCCAGCAATTTCTGGCAATAAAAAAAGAGCTAGATATGAAGAAGCACATGTGATCGTGGCTATTGTAACCTTACCTTCCATTGAGAGCCTTGTGCTGCCCTGTTGTAGAACTTTTGTAAAGATATATTACTTATACAGAAACAAGGCAGTTATCTGAACTTACAGAAACGGATTCAATTCCAGGCCTCATTTGCTTCAAGATGTACCCAGGCTGGAAGAAATGAGCACTGCAAGGCATTACTGTTCCCATGGCAAAGGATACAGGTCTGCTAGTGTTCCATAGTTCCTAGTAAAAGCTGTTTGTATCTCTTAATGCATAACAAAGAAACCAGGAAAAAAAGAGAGCATTGACAGTGGTGGCAAGGGTTGGAAAACAAATGCATCACTGCTGCTTCTGAAAAAAGAAACGGAAAAAGGAAGAAAACTGAGAGAAAAGTAAAACAGCTGCTTTGGAAGCTCTGATCAAGTTGTGTCAGTGTGTTCCAGAAGCTCACAAGATAATGCCCTCTGTTGACTGCCTCAGACAAAGGCCATGCATGGTTCTTCTAGGGATGCAGAATATAAAGGGTAAGCTCTCTGCCCAGAGAAGAATTCCAACACGTTTTCTATAGTGGGAGGAGCCAATTCAGCTTGTTGTGGCAGTGACCTGGGAAGTACAGTGGGTAGCCATCTCCATCAGTGATGCAACTGAAGCTTGTCTTCTGGGTGAGCAACAGCATGAGGAATAGATTTTAAGGAAAAAAAACATTCTGGTTGGTGATTTCAGGACCCATGCCAATCAGTGATACATACACGTGGCGGGAGGTGAATAGTGATCTGATGTCCCCTAGTATAGGGGGACTATGAGGAGGCAATCTAATTATTTTTCTTGCTTGCTGTATGCACCTTAAGATCAGAGGTTAATTGCTTCCATTGTAAAATCTGTATTGTAACACCTTAATGCTCATTTTTCCTGCTATTACATTGAGAAGCCTACAGTTTCTAAATCATGATGCTAAATCTGAGTTGTTTGGCTTCTGCTACATACCTACAATCAACTACATTACTAGCTGAGTTAAGTACAAACTTGCAGTTTTAAAGATTGTACTGCATGTTATTTTATTTTTCTGTGTATTTGTTTCATTGGTTTGTGTGTCTCTCTATTTATTTATTCTTATATTTAAGTGTTTCATAGAATTCTGTGGTCTCTCTCCGTCTCTGCAGTTAGTGGGGGCTATTGTGTTTCACTTCATTGATATTCAGTGTTAAACTCTTAGTCTAGAGGATTTCTGTGTATTTATAAGTATTAGTCACATATCTTTGAATTTATTACTGCACAATATCTGAGTTGTTTGACTTCTACTACATACCTACAGTCAACTGCATTATTAGCTGAGTTACGTACAAACTTGCAGTTTTAAAGATTGTACTGCATTTTATTTTATTTTTCTGTGTATTTAATTGTTTCATTAGTCCATGTCTCTCTGTAGTTATTTATTTTTCTATTTAATTGTTTCATAGAATACTGTGGTTTCTCTCTGTCTCTGCAGTTAGTCTCCAGCCCGCCCTCCCTGTTCTTGTCCTGGTATCAATCTTGGTGGTTTTAGAATTGCCCGCCCCTCCTGTAAATTTGTGTTTGAACACTACTCCTGGGCCTATCTCATTTGCTCACTCAACTGAGTACAGTGAGATCATATTTTGACTTCAGACACTCCTACCAGTCCCATCTGTTCAGCTCTATCCCAGCTCTATTCCAGTCTAGTGTCACTTGCTCATTCTACCTGATACCGAGAGAACATTTGTGAAGGGCAAGCCACTTAGGTCCTTAATTTTATATTATGTTCTGTTTCTTCTTTCTCCCTTTCCACTTTCCAAGAAAAAATGTCTAAGCTTGTTTCCTGCCTTTCCTGTAACTAGTTTAGTCCAGATATAGATTTGCTGTAACCAGAACTGTTTGTAAGCTTCTGAGCCCCCCAAGCCTTTCTGTGTTGGTGGGAAGCCTTCTAGCTTATCAGTGGGAGTGGTAAGCACTAGATAGCCTATCTACCACAAGAGTGGTTTCTGGCCCAGAAATTGTAGTTTATTGGCCGTTTGGCAGTTTTTCCATCTATTTTAACTTTCTGGTTTAAAAGCCTGTGTTTGTGCTTGTTTGCCACCTCTCCTGTAACTAGTCTTGTCCAGATACAGATTTGCTGTATCCAGGACTCTTTGTAAGCTTCTGAGCCCCCCAAGCTTTCTGTGTTGGAGGGAAGCCTTCTAGCTTATCAGTGGGAGTGGTAAGCACTAGGTAGCCTATCCACCACAAGAGTGGTTTCTGGCCCAGAAATTGTAGTTTATTGGCCGTTTGGCAGCTTTTCCATCTCTTTCAACTTACAGATTTAAAAGCCCGCATTTGCACTTGTTTCCTATCTTTCCGGTAACTAGTCTAGTCCAGATACAGATTTGCTGTATCCAGAACTGCTTGTAAGCTTCTGAGCCCTCAAAGCCTTTCTGTGTTGGAGGGAAGCCTTCCAGCTTATCAGTGGGAGTGGTAAGCACTAGGTAGCCTATCTACCACAAGAGTGGTTTCTGGCCCAGAAATTGTAGTTTATTGGCTGTTTGGCCAGTTTTTCCATCTCTTCCAACTTTCTGGTTTAAAAGCCCACTTTTTGTTTCCCACCATTCCTGTAACTAGTCTAGTCCATATACAGATTTGCTGTATCTGGGACTGTTTGTAAGCTTTTGAGCCCCCAAGCCTTTCTGCGTTGGAGGGAAGCATTGTAGCTTATCAGTGGGAGTGGTAAGCACTAGGTAGCATGTCTACTACAAGATCCAGTTACAGATTCTTAGTTTTAGCACTTGAATTTGCTTATTATGGGTTGGGATGGTGGCTTAATGGCTAAGGTGTTTGCCTTACAAACACAAAGTGCAGGGTTTGAGTCTCACAAGGGATAATTGGCTAGGCTTAAAATGGCTCGCAAGGGCAGTTAGCTTAGTACTAAACTATGAACCTATTCGTGCTCAGCACTTGTTCAGAACTTGCTGTTAGCACTAAATAAGCTACAAATTACTACAGCACTCAACTTTCCTCTTTACCTAGAGGAAAACAGTGTTTGTACTTACTTTCCTCACTTGCTTAGAGAAAAACAGCTCTTATACTCACTTTCCTCACTTGTCTAGTGGAAAGTAGTTTTTTATTCAGGCATGCCCAAGGGACAGCTCTCCTGTCTATCTGATGAATCTGGGCATCTTGAGGCAATGGTGCAATTGTCTCATGTACACAGACAACCCTCTACTCCTACCACCCAACACCACAACCTTATCTAGCCAAACTGGAGGCAAAGCTCTCCAACCAAGACTAAACTTGACAGTCAAGAGGAGAATGTAAACACTTGCACCACACCACACTCATCACATAGTCCCACTAAACCTACACCACCAAAATTCACACATAGAAACACAAAAACATTCGCAGAGGCTCTCAATAATAATCTGCTCAAGCAACAGAGACCTCTAAAGCAGAAACACAAGCAATCTTCACCCCCCAACACAACCCAAATGACACATATCCCACAGTCTCAGTGTGCAAATAAACCACAGCCCATAAGGCAAACCAACGTACCCAACACATTAGTTATAGCTGACCCTATAGTCAGGCACACTGATGTCCTACTCACCAGGCTAAACAAGGAGAAGGTTACTGTCAGCTGCCTGTCAGGTCCTAGGATCCGCCACATAACCCACACACTCAGGTCACTCAACAACAAGTACAAATATGACTCTGTCATTGTCCATGTTGGTGTGAACGACCTGAGACATACCTCACTGGACTACATGAAAAGGGACATGGAAGAGCTCTCTGATCTTGTAGCCCAGGCAGGTATGACCCTAGCCTTGAGTAGCATCCTGCTATCACCCAGAATGATATCGCAGTACAAGGACAAAATTATTGACTTCAACAATTGGCTAAGGTTCTTGTGTCATTCTAAGGGGATCCAGTATCTGTCTGCTTGGGACGACATGGTCGACAAACCACGATGCTTTGCCAGAGATGGCCTGCACCTGTTGCCCCTGAGATTCCGGACACTGGCTAATGGTCTTGCCACCCCTACAGTGCCTTTTTAGGCAAGGTTCAAATGACAAATTCACCACCATAACAGGACCAGGCAAGCAAAAACTGAGGGTAACGCTACTCAATGCTAGAAGTCTAAATCTCAACATGCACTCACTCGAGGCACTCCTTAAAATGGAGAACACCAATATCTGTCCAGTGACTGAGACCTGGTTCAAGGGTCTAGAGAGCACCCCTGCATTAATAGTCTATAACTCATACCACACTTTTTGGCCATCTAACCTGAACCAGAACACCCAAGGCGGAAGCGTGTCCATATTCATTAAGGATATCCACACCTCCAGGCTAGTTGCGCAGCATAATGCATCCGAGGTTATCCAAGTGCAACTAACTTTTGGCAAAACTTCAATCTAAATTGTAGCTTGCTACAGATCCCCCACCATGCCCAAGGATTCCCACTCCTCTTTCTTGATATACTATAAAATATTAGGGTTCAACCAAGCACCCTAATAATGGGCGATTTCAACTACCCCACCATTAACTGCGAAAACTACTCATGTACCAACTCCTTTGCTCAATGCTTTCTGGAATTCATAAATTCCAATGCCTTGGATCAGCTTATCCACACCCCCACCAGGGGCAACAATATCCTAGACCTAGTCATTACCAACATGAGTGACTGGTGTTCCACACCTGAAATCAACTCCTCGTTGGTCAGATTCGACCATAAGCTAATCACCCTAGATATCTGCATCACGGCCTCCACCCACCATTAAGGAAACCACAGTAAAAAATGTCTCCAAAGACAACTTCATGCTTCTTAAGACAGAAGTGGTGAACTTCATGACACCCATGCTGATGGACAATACAGTTACTACTGCTGAATCCTACACAAATGCACTCTATAAGCACTTACATGAGTGCATGGATCATGCTATCCCAAACAGAACCAAGATGCTATCCTCCAAATAAAGGAAGCCAATCTGGTGGTCCCCTGCCATAAAAAGCTCTACAACAGAAGGAAGAAACTGTTGCAAAAGAGAATAAAATCCCATGAGTGGAGGAGCTCCTGGTCAGCCTCAATAAGAAGCTGAGATCCCTTATAAGATCCTCCAAGGCTAGCTACGAAAACAAAATTGCCATTGATTCTAAGGGCAACCACAAAGCATTCTATAGCTATGTCCAGAATCTCGATGGCAACACCCAGATCTTCTCTGAGTTACAGCACAATGGCATGAAAATTACACAACCTACTGATATTGACAACATCTTGGCAGATAGGTTCAGTGCGAACATTACCCCCCTCTCACCCCCTAAAGGCCCCATGTCTATACAAGAAGAGTGCAGAGTCCCTGTAATCAGATCTATGCAGGTGAAAGCTGCACTTTCTAAAACCAAAATCACAGCATCCATGGGACTGGACAACAGCCCAGACTGCATTTTACAAAAACTTCAGAACGAACTGGCTCCCCATCTAAGCACCATGTTCAATCATAGTCTCACATCAGGCTTTTTGCCCACTGAATGGCGTACAGCAACCGTTATCCCACTCCACAAAGGGGGAGCCACCACTAATCCTAGGAACTATCACCCTATTAGCCTGATGGGCCTGGTCTGCAAGGCCATGGAAGTATCATCATGGAACTCATAAAGAAAGACATTGGTAACCTCCAAACTCTGGAACCCACCCAGTTCGGGTTTGTGAAAGGTAGATCATGCCTTCTGAACCTGATCGACTTCTTTGAGGCAGTCACCAAAGCTGTAGACAAGGGTAAGGTGGTTCACACAGCCTATCTTGACCTTGCCAAGGCTTTCAACACCATCCCCCATTCAGAATTATAGCTAAACACACTAAACTAGGTATAAATCCCTACATCACAAGATGAGTTGCCAACTGGCTCACTGACAGAACCCACATTTTAAAAGTTGCAGACTCCAAATCTGACTCCAAACCAGTGACAAATGTAGTACCACAGGGTTCAGTCCTGCAACCTCTCCTGTTTGGTATCTACTTCTCTGAAGTACAGGCTAACACAGAAGGCCTCTGGCTAACAAAGTTGGCAGGTGACTGCAAACTAGGACCCATAGTCAAGTTCCCAAATGATGTGGACATCCTACAGAAGGGCCTCACTGAGACAGATAATTGGGGTCAGAGGCATGGCCTCAAGCTCAATGCCAAAAAGTGCACTGTCATCCCCTTTGGTAAAAGCTCTGTACCCATGAACTACCACATAAATAGCAGTCTACTTAACACCGAATGTGTGATAAGAGACCTTGGGACCCAAGTGGACAGTATTCTCTCCTTTGATAATCACATTGCCATAGTAGTCAGGAAATCCTTCTATGTGGCACACCTCATCACAAAAGGGTTCTCATCCAGGAAAAAATAGGTCATTGTTCCCCTCTACTCGGAACTCATTAGACCCATTATAGAATACAGCGCCCCTTTTGGTATGTACCTCAGAAGACATCTACAACAACTGGAAAGGCTGCAGAAATACCTCACAAAAAGGATTACTGGACTCAAACAGATGCCCTCCACTGACCGTCTCAAAAGACTCCAGCTTTACTCTGTAGCATATCGCCTACTCCAAGGTGATCTCTGACTAACATATAAAGCTATGTTAAACCCAGAGCTGTTGGACATGCTACACCTTAAGAAATCTCAATCCCTCCAAGCTACACGCTCTAGGGACACAAACCTTGTCACCATAATAAATAGGACATGCTAGAGGGATTGATTCCTGTCCCAGAGACTTCCTATACTCTGGAACAAGCTACCCATCTATGTTAAGCAAAGTTCCTCATTAGCACTCTTCAAGAAAAATCTTGATGAGTGTATGGGAAATAGGAAATATACCCTAGGGATCACTTCTATGGCTCTTCTTGACAGGGGCACAGGAAATTAACTTTCATGGGTGGCATAAGCCAGGGAACCTTGTTGGCTAGGCTTACTTAGGCCCTTGGGCTGATAGCCTAGTACCTACCTATGAACCTATAAAGCACTGCCTCACAGAAAATTAACTAAAACTCTCAGTATTATGTATACACCCAGTGCTTCATTATAAATAAGGCTACCAGCTGACTGTACTAGAAATGTGTACTATTTATTTCTACAAATGAACCTTGGAAATGTTAATTTGCCCAAGATAATAATTTTGGTGCTTAAGTATAAGAAGCAATGCCATATGAGACGTGACTTTGTTTGTTACTCTAAGCAGAGAGTAAATGTGAAACTGTAGCATTTTGTAATAAAAGGTGATGATGCTGTTGTTTGCAAAAATATATAAATCCTTACTGAAGTTGGCAATTATGATGTACTAATGACAGCTCACAACACAATCAACTCTATAATTAAGAACATGTTCTTGTGATCCTTGTCTAATGGCAGGCCCAAAACTTCAAACAGACTTCTGTTATGTTCTAAGACAACCAAAAGAAAAAAAAAAGAAGGGAACTAATTATTTAATGTACCAGTAGGCCCAATCAATTACAATGCCTTTGAAAATGTTAAGTTAAATTGGTTCAAGAACGTATGAGTATGCTTCCACTTAAAATAAATATTTATTTTGCTTACTAAATGCTGAACTAATTTTAGAAAATATTCAGTATTGATATTTATTTTTTATACTTTCATTATGGTCATTTAATATGTCTGCATGGATGAATAAATGAGTCATGTGCTATGTGAAATGTGCATTTTTGATGTTATATTCATAAGAGGTTTGATACAGTAGTTGTCGGGTGTTATGTATAATCTTAAACACACTTCCAGCTACCCTGTTTAAAATAGATTTCATAGTTTTAACTCCTTGTCATATGTGCATTAGCCAACAAGCAATTATTATTATTTTTTATCTGGACTGTATTAGAGCCAAGTATGACTCATTTAAGTAGGGGCCTCGGCCAGGAAGCAGTTGCAACAAAAATAGAAACATCACAGATGATAGCTAAAGAAGTGGACTTTATCTTCTCAGGAGCGGAAACCCAAGTTTCATCTTCTGGTGTTGTGTGAAAGGACATCACTTAGATGTTGAACAGCAGTTTCGAATACAAGTTCATATCTACACTCAAGCAACAGTGCAGACAAGGTAAGTCCTGAAATGGTCATATGTGGTTTACAATGGCTGTCAACAGCTAATGACCTTTAATGCCTGTCAGTGGGTTAATACTAAAGCCTCTAGTATGAAAATAACCACAGTGCTCTTCTACTGCTGTGTCTGACATAAATATTACCAGTTCTGCTCAGTGTCACTTTTCTAACTAAACAAGATTATTGTTTAACTGGTTTATTTGTTTATTTTGTCCTGTTCCACTTCAATAAACACACAACACCGAATGACATTTGACGACCTTTATTAGACTTCCATAAATATGATTGTTAATCAATAGTTATAAATTTCAGTGATAACATCCATGAAAGAAGACAAAATAACCATAAGGGCAGCGTACCTCTCACCCTTGATAAGCAGTGTCCCTTGCTTGCTCACTTATCTTTGCAGTAACAAGGCAGCATTCCCGCTCACCTTCAATTTATTGAATTACACCACCATCCAATAAGCAGCTCTGCTTGCTTATTAACTTATCCACCGGAGCAACTGCTCACTTTCAGCTTATTGAATTGCACACCCATCACCAGAGGGGAAACAAAAGAGGGCAAGCGTGCCCCTTTTCTCTGCCCACCAGCCTGACCAGGCTGTTCCCCCTTTTCCAGCAAAGCTTCCATCCTAAGACCAAACATCATTGGTTGTACCCATTTTCTATACCATAGCTAGATCATTAAGGCCAGCTATCATCTGCAAAAAAACACAAAACCATACCTTTGCTAAACTCCCCCAAAGACACAATACCCACATCCTGAACTATCCCCTAAAATACCCGAATAACTGCAATGCCCATAAACCCCACTATCCCAAAGCAGTGTAAATACAGCTGTGCCTCAATGAAGCTGAATAAAGTAATATTACCCTCAACCCCACTGTACCACACCAGGACAACCATTGCAACAGAATTCATTACCTTTCACCTCATATTCCTTCAAGGCTTTGCTCACTCTGCTAACTGCCTTTTACACCTTATTGCATACCACTCCGATGACTAAAACATCTCCTGTGACCTGTGTGTTCAAAACAGCAGGAACAGCCACCCCGACAAATCTATCACCTTCCAAATCCACTTCCTTCAGGCCCCGACTGCTTACATCTGCAAAAGAAAGAACACTGTAAATTCATGACACTCATCCATCAACTTAAAGGCATTAAACCCTGTCAAAAAGCACCCTTAGTCTTCGAACTGCCCCCCATTACACTGCCCTATCTCCCTTATCTCAGCTCAACCCCACTTTTCCTACATAAAATCCTCATCACAGCCAAAGCAATAAAATACAACAGCATCCGTGACCTTCGATAAGCCCCAAACGTAAAATAATAATGATCCCAACTGAAAATGGTGCAACTAACCACTGTAAGAAGATAAGTTACGTATAAATATACCTTACCTGCATCACCTTTGGACTACCATATGCAACAATCTAATAATCTGCTAAACATTTATGTGACCAGCACTGCAAAAATATCCCTACAGATCACTGCAAAAATGTTAAGAGCTGTCTAGCTCACAGTTGCCACATATAGCAGAAGGAAACAAAAGATTTACCTACTCTCTTGCTATTTAATCTATCAATGCAGTCAGTGCGACAACAGCTGGTATAAACAATGAAAACCACAATTCCCCCAACTAAACTGAATAACATGAACCATCCAAGTAGCAGCAGCCATCATAAACCATGAAGAACCACTATCTTCCATAAGCAACAGAATACATATAGCCCTAACTTAACTCCCTACTACCCTAATCTGCTTGTCCTCCCATTTCCACAGCCTCAGTACTTACAATCACACCCTTGTAATCCAAACTAATGATTAAAAGTACTATAGTCACACAGCAACACCGCCACCAAGGGCCACTGCATTAACAGTTAATCTTTTCCTACAAAGGGTCTGCTAGCCATCAGCACCAACAATCTAAACTAAGCAATTAAGATCATTCCTTCAACCTCCCTTCCTGCCAACCTGCAATCTGAAACTTCCCACAATACCTCAATCCCCAAATTTGCTGCTGCCTCCATAATTAATACCAAATACCCTGAAACCAACTCTATCTATGTGCTCAAACCCCAACCATTAACTGCCACACTGGAATCTACCAGAATGTCCAGCCTATCATCCTTACTAAATAACACTCAATAAATCCCAAGCAAAGTGATTAAACTACCTGAAATACAGAACTGAAGAGCTACAAACATTCATAACCCCTCCTTGTCCCTAGTTACTCCAACCATGCTAACTGTTAAAGCATCCAAATCTCCAGCTGAACCTCTCGCCCAATCCTATACCAGAAGAACATGAAACCCCACTCACATGCCTTCAAAACCTGCCCCAAACAACTCCCCTTGAACACCACCAACCCTGCTCCACCCTGCTTATAAAGTAAAGTGAGTCACCTTTCAGCACCCTGCCCCAAATCTGACAGGACAATTAAATACTTACTGAAGTAGGCTTAGCAACCATTAGCTCTCAAGAGTGCTTATACACTCCACCAACTGATGGGCATCTGCACTTCCCCATCTTCCAAAGCAGCTTCCCAAATATGAAGCCAAATCTGGACACTATGAATATCTGTACAGTTGAAAGGTATGGCAAAGCAGTTTTATATGAACCAGGCAAATCTCTCAACCCGACAGAGCATCCCATCCAATAAAACCCAAAGCCAGAACTCTCCCCTCCCAAGAGTCACACACTGCATGATAAACCCCACCATGCTACCCATATGGCTGCAGGGAGGGCATGCAGACTCCACTGCTACTGAATCGGGCCCATAATTTGAATCAATAAACCAACAAGCTATTCCTCTCCCGAAATGTGATCAATATACCACAGACATTCCGTACAACCTGAGTGATTGCTGAGATGTTGTAAGGTGTTAACAAAATGTTACAAACATAACAGTTACTGTGTTTACTGTGACCCATAAAATTCAATTTTAAGACCTAAAACCTAAGGAATACTACCATTATAACAATTTGTGCTGAAGGTTTCCATTTATGCTTCCTTCATAACCCCTATGGTCTCAGAAATATTATCATCTGTCTGAAAATATCATGACACTCCCCCTACCCTCTACTGAGTGTCATTATAAATATTTATTTGCACCCCAATTGTCGACAATGCCTAAAACGCAAGTATCTAAGTGACAGGTTTGGCTTCTGCCATGTGTGTTGACAGTAGGTATGCATGCTGCACAAGATGTGGAAGGCTTTATCTTACTAGGTTAACTGTCACCTTCCTGGCAGACTGAAATATTAAGGATACATACAAGATCAGAAAGCAACTGGAGCAAGCCGTGCAGTGGCATTAACCTCCAATGGATCTGCAGCCTGCAAATTACAAGCCTGCCACCATCCCTAACTGCTTACACAGCTGCAGCCTTTAAAACTGACAGTTAAATTGCATATTATAACCATGGAATGTGTTAATCAAAATGTATAGAGCCCACAGTATCCTGGCACCTTAAGCCCACGAAAAGAAAACTGCAGCATTCCTACCCTGCCCCAGCTGCACTATCCCTGCACTAACAATAATTTAATGACACCTTGTTGTGCAATAAAACAAATCAACAAAAACAAACACATGAACAAAGCAGCTTACATTAGACAATCTGTTTGCTTAAGACACAGAAAGGCCGAACAGAAAGCTAATACTAACTGTCCTCCCAATATGCTGCCACTGCACATGCCCAGTGACTACTTATGGTTGCTACATAACCCATGGGTCCCTCCCCAAGGAAACCACACAAGCGTGAGACACACAATTTTTTTTATTTATTTATTTTTACATTACCAAATGATGTCTAAGGAAATGCAGGTAGGTGCGTGCGTGAATGGGTGTGCCCTCTCCAAAGGGTGGGCATCGGGCTGAAACATGGTAAATTAGAATACAATTTATGAACTAAAGGCTCCGTTTCTGTTTAACAAGAGATATGCCTCTCATGGCTGTATCGACCATGAGAAATCATTTAACATGCTATCCATCCATGTTAAAACTTAAATAGTTGCAAATACAACCACTGCGAGACTTATACATCAGTCTCAGGGTTCTCTCCATAGACCAGTAACTGTAATATTATGTCACCGAAATCAAGAGTGAGAGAAATCCAGTCTTTCAGCTAAAATCAGTGCAGTTGAGAAATATACCATGAACCTATGGCCTCTCTGGAGCAACCACTCCATACCACAGGCAAAAGTGGCATTTGTCTATGCTTAGCCACCCTACCCTTACCATAAGCGATTAGCAGTTGTTGAAAACTCCCAAGCAGTAGATGTGACACAAGAGTCCTAAACCTTCCCAATACACATTAAATGTAAAATGACCATATTTTAATAGCCTTAAAAATGCAAGTGCACAGCTTAAAACTAACAGCAGTAGAAAGACAGGATTTGTACTTTTACTTCATGGCCTACATTGCGCAAGCAAATCATAATTCCCTGAACTTGTGTTTATTGTGGCAGATCACTGAAATTACCCCCATGAGTGGCTGTAGCCGCAATTGCATATAAGCCACAATGAACCCTTCTTAGTGACCTACTTCTCAGCTACTCTGCACTTCAAACAGACTACTGACAGCGAAACTTTTTTTTTTTTATAATAGTTGTAGCAACCGAGCTACTTCCGATGCCTACATAACTTTACAGGAGGTGCGACAAGGATGTAACAGCCCACTAATACTTATGCTGAAATTCTAACTAAAATAAAATGTACATAAAATAATCACCGATTCATAAACTATGGCAGAGCAAGTCACAGAATGTTAGCAGACGCTTCCTGTGACGAACAATAAGTTAAATCAGTATATTTCACTAGCTCAGCCATTAAGACAAACTAATGTATGTATGCAACTTTTAATAACGTTTCACTTTGTTGACCTTTTCTAATGGAGTCTGTAGATATTTAAGAGAATGGTCCTTTGATGTTTGCACTATAGCCAACAGAGCAGTAGAAGTAACTTTATCTGCAACACAGCTGAATTCATTGACAATTTCAGTGTTTGATTGATTTCATCAGTAATAATTTAGCAGGCCAATAAGTTTAAGGGCACATTTTCTTCCACAAATCTAGGCAGTCAGCCTCTGAATAATATAAGCAGCAGGCAGCATATGATAGGTTCAGATGCTTAATGATGTGTTTTTTTTTTATTTACTTTTTAACAACTGTTCTGAGGAATACAAATTTTATGGTGAAAGACATCTTTAAATATCAAATGTGGTAAAATAATCTATTCATCTGCATTTCTATTAACATTCTAAATAGTTTACAGTGATGGTAAGAATGCATTGTAGTAAACTACAAAGAAATCAAAACTGCCTGTAGAAGAACTTATTATTTTTAATCGATCAGATGATGTTTTCTTTTATAGTTTTTTTCTCCTCTGTTGTAAAACTGAGCTCTCAGGATATTTCTTGCTTATTTTGACACCTTGGCGCTCACTGTGACCATTCAAATTTAATATACTTGTCATCATTTGCTACTCTGCAGGTTTAGAGAAATAAAGCCCTGACTATGACTCAGGTATGATTAGCCTTGTACTTTGGGAGCCATCCTGCTGTCGCGTTACATGCACTCATAGTCATGCTCCTCTTTAATTACCCCCATAGCCCGTGAAAGCAGTCAGTCTCCCGTGCTTTTCTTTACATATATATATATATATATATATATATATATATATATATATATATATATATATATATATATATATATATATATATATATATATATATATATATATATATACCAAAGTGCACTATCCACGTTTGTACCCATTAGCTGCAAACTTCTGTTCTGAAATGGGGATGTGGCTAGCATAAATGGCTTTGTGATAGCACATGCTTCTAAACTGTGATGTAACTTTGGCTGATGCTTAGCACCACACATGCGCTGTAGCAGCAGCATTTTACTTGAAGTCCGTGAAAGTGTCAGCTGAAAAGAAATGCCTCAACTTGTACTGGGGCTCTTTTAACCAAATAAAGCAGCCCCCGTACTTTGTGGCATGGCCAACAAAAGCTTGCACGTTCCAGTCTCTCAGGACTAAATAGAAGCCGCAACCACTTGGATGGAAAATGTACCAATCTTTTTTTTTTTTTTTTTTTTGTTAAAGCCAAATCTACCCAAACAAACTAGACATTTCACTTCAGCCTCACCAATCAGGACGCCATGCTACTCATGCCTCCCCTTCTCCTGTACCAGTAGTGACAGCATGCATATGCACGAGTAACGGCCATCACTAACTGGCCTCAAAACCCGTGAACAAGCTTGAACAAAGCTGCACAGAACTTGACAAGAAACAAACCAATACATTTGTGCCATATATCCACTCGCATTCCCTTCTCCGCCTCGCAGCAGGACTGCAACCCTCCTGGTTTTTGGAAGATCTGCTGTCGGATGGCTTACAAAAGCCATATCAGAGTTCGAAGAATATAAGTGAAAATATCTAGCTACAATAAGGGCTCAACGATGGATAGTTCTGGCATTGAACAAAGCACAGAAGTGACAACAGGGGACATCGTGTCTTTGGCCTAAACAAGTGATGCAGTAAGAATGAAAGTCTTGGTGTGGTACTTGCTTTCCACAGGCGAGACAATTGTTAACTCTTTCTGACATCGGTTCATGCAAAAAAAGGATCCCCAATTGGGTTTAGAAGACTTCAGCTTCAATTCGGTAGATGAAACTCAGGTAGCGGCTGACCAGCACTCGTATGAACTGCTTCTGCTTCAGGCTCCATGGCAAGAAAGACTGATGTAATGGCGTCAGCTGCCTTACTTTATACTACTGACGACCTGATATCAGTCCTGAAGCAACAGCAACCGAAGCAGAAATACTAAGCCTCTGGTATTTGGGCCGGCTGAGGGCTAACCAAGCAGGGATAACCCAAATGTGATGACTTCAACAGTGAATACACTTGAACATTTACATTTATGGTAAGAGTACACAACTGTACTTTTCTGAACCCAGCTGACTGACAACATATACTGAGGTGAACTTGAGTAAAATAACATTACACACTGCAGCACAAAGAAGATTAAGGAAGATTAAACAGGTACACAACCTAAAGAGAATGCAAGTATCCTGTCAGTGTTCTTGTATACTGGTTGAAGAGTAATAAGCAAATTACATGATCAGAAATAATAGAAGACATCTAATAAGCTAAAAAGAATTTCTTGAGAAAACTGAAATCTTAACTTTGCAAACAGAAAATGAACCACTGTAGGAAGAGACACGGAGTGAATAAGATGAAGCAAATAAATAATATAGCTACAGAAAATGGGTCCCTATTAGTGTATCAAAAGTAATACTTAATGAACACCTCTTCGCTGAACTCTATTAAGTCAAATCTTATTCTGTCAAATGATCATCTCAGCAAAGTTTTTCCCAGGGGAAAAAAAACAGTGGGTCATCATCAGGGATTTGCCCTTTTCCTAACTGTGGTGTGATCTCGGAGTTGATATATTTAGTTAGGGGACCTCCACCGGGGTGGGTTTTAAATAGTGCTGTTTTTGCTGCAGTTGCTGGGTTGGCCAACTGTTTTTTTCCCCTGGGAAAAACTTTGCTGAAATGATCATTTGTTGGAATAAGATTTAACTTAATAGAGTTTGTCGAAGAGGTGTTCATTAAGTAGTGCATTTGATAAACTGATATAGACCCACAGAAAACAGCTACTCTGTCCTAAGAGTCAAATTAGGCACACACACACACACACACACACACACACACACACACACACACACACACACACACACGCACACACACGCACACACACGCACACACACACACACACACACACACACACACACACACACACACACACACACACACACACACGCAGTAGAAAGAATACACCAGACCTTGTTTGACCAAGGGGATAAACTTCAAGTTACAGTACTCAAAAGTAAACTGCAATATTAATTCAAAAATATAATAAAATAGAAATAATTCACACATATATATTACAATGGAAACTAAATTAAATAAATGCAATAAGGATACTATTGAGCTATGCCAGCTTAAGATAAATAATAGGGTTGGGAATGGACAATATTGCTCACATATGTGCTTTTTCTTTTAGGTTTTGGGAATTGTCACCAAAATACTTACCCCTGTGAATAGTCTTAGAGTGCAACAGGCATATCATAATCTGCATCAATTTAAAAGTAATGGGAGGCATTACTGCTTGCATAAAAGTGCCACCATAATGATTACTCTTATATATATTTCTGAGGTTATTTTTGCCAGAAACAAGCATGCATGTTTATGAAGCAGTGTGATACGAAGATGTTAATCTGCTCATGTCAGCACACTCACCTACTCACTTGTACTACTGTGTAGTATTAGCAGCTGTTTATAAACAGGGCTGTCCAACAGTACATAACAGTGTCAGAGAATCGTCATTTATATGACTACCCTGAAGCTTTCAGACCAAAGTTGCACAGAGTTAATAATTTATAACTCTGCATATCTATCATGTAGTTAAACTAGGTGGAGGAACTACTTTATATTAAAATACATGACAAAAACATGTACCAACCATACATAAACTACAAAACATAAACATTAAACTGCAAAAACACAGATGCCCATTTTGTAAGTTTAGTAATATACTTGGGAGTTTGCATGAAATGGATATTACTACACATCCAGGAATTGTAAGGCACATTCAGGCATGCAAAAATATCTGTACCATGCACACCCCCTAATGACTTATTGAATACATATTCCCCCTAGATTATAAAAACTGCATGACATTACAAAAGACAACCACCAGTCAACATGCAGAAAAAATTAAACATGTAAACATTTGCTTAAACCAGTGACAAGCTCTAAAAGTAGAAACTAAATTTATATCTTAACAATAAATAAATCATCTAATTTTCAAAGCACTTTTAAGGTTAACATTGCCATGCATTTATTTCCAACTGCCAAATCAATTCCTTAAATTGAAAAATTCTTACAATAAAAAACACATTTTCCTATTGACACATTGTGGAGTGTTTATAAATGCTTTTTATCTCTATGTGTTCTTGCCAGATTTATCAAATATAAAAAGGGATCTGCATCAAAATATTAACCAACGTGGCAGAAACTGTATGGATAAATAACCCATGGTAATTTGGTCTCTTAAAAAGTTAGAACAATTTCTTGTTCTAGCATATCCTTTAATTTTGCAGTTTTTTTACTAACCCTTTAAATTCAGTACGTGATGTCATGCTTAGTTCATGGTCATCTTTTAAAACATGACAGTTATTTGTCATTATTTTCTAAATCACATCTGTACCTAAGCTAAAGGGAGAACCAATTGCATACCTCAGGTCCTCTTTACAATTACCTCTATTAAAAGGTATCAGGTCACCAATAAGTACTGGTCAATATTGTGTTTGTCTATATTTGACCACATCCTGTTTTATAGTTTCCAGTATATCCTTGTGGCAACTTCTTTCCATAAAATTTGCAATAAGATACCCTATGGGCTAGGTTCCAAAAGACTTGCTCTCGGAGTAAGTCACTTACTCCAAGAGCAAGTCTTTTGGAATCTGGTCTCTGGTGTAAGAGCAAACCTTTCAAAATCAGGGCAGACTGACACGAGGGTAAGTCACTTACACTGAGAACAAGTCTTTTGGAATCAGGCCCTATGTCTTCCCAAAAATTCTCATTATCCATTGTAAATGGGATGATCTGATGTACTGTCCCTTAATAACATTTATTTTAACATAACAGGGGTGTCACCTGTTCATCCAAAAGTAAAGGTTAACACTAGCTGGTTTCTGAAAACTCTTGGTTTTAAAATGCTTGCAGCTGATTTCAAGCCTAGTAGATCAAAATCAGTATTATGTTACTATTTTTAAATAAGATTGTAAGTGTATAAAATTGTCTGGCCATGCTAGTTTCTTCATATTCAAAGTAAAAGAGCTTTGGAATGCAAGAAAAGATCTTGCAGGTATATTGTCATCCTACTGGCTGACGAAGACTGCTTACTTGAGCTTCAGTTGCCTGAGGTTCGATTCACTGATGATGACAGTTGTATATCAGAAGACTGAAGTTTCAAAACTTTGAATCTGATATGGTCGACACCATATGATCGAAGTCTTGAAACTTCAAATCTTTTAACAGAGATCTCTGTACAGTTCGGAAAGGGAAGATTTCCCTTTTCTGCACTGTAGTGCGATTTCGGAGTTGCTATATTTAAGTAGCGGGGGGGTGTGGGTGATGCAGGGGGGCTTGATCCCTGCTTAGAGCATTTAAATGGTTTGTTTTTGTAGTTTATTGTGCTTTATTATATTTTCAATGTTTCAAGACTTCGATGATATGGTGTCGACCATATCAGATTCAAAGTTATGAAACTTTGATAATGTAATATAGACCCTATATATATATATATATATATATATATATATATATATATATATATATATTCATAGGTAGGTACTAAGCTATCGGCCCTAGGGCCTCTACAAGCCTAGCCATAAAGATTCCCTGGCTTACGCCACCAAAATTATTTTATTGTGCCCCTGTAGAGCAGAGACTCAGAATTGATGCCCGGGGTGATTTTACTATTTCCCATCCAATCATCAAGATTTTTCTAAAGAGGGCTAATGATGTGCTCTGCTTGAAATGAATGGGCAGTCTGTTCAAAAATATGGGGAGTCTCTGGTTCATGAACCTATACCTCCAGCATGTTTTGCTTATTGTGGTGACAAGGTTTAGGTCCCTGGAGCATGTGGCTCAGAGGGATTGGGATTTCTGTAAGTGTAGCATGTCCAACAGCTCTGGGTTTGACATGGCTTTGTATGTTAGGCAGAGATTGCCTCTGAGTAGGCGATATGTGACAGAGTAGAGCTGGAGTATTTTGAGACGGTCTGCATAGGGCATCTGTTTGAGGCCAGTGATCCTCTTTGTGAGGTATTTCTGTGGCCTTTCCAGTTGTTGTAAATGACTTGTGAGGTACATACCAAGCAGGGCATTGTACTCTATAATAGGTCTAATGAGGGATGAGTAGAGAGGAACAATGACCTCCTTTTTTCTGGATGAGAAACCTTTTTTGATGAGGTGTGCCACATAGAAGGATTTCCTGACTACTATGGTGATGTGATTATCAAAGGAGAGACTACTTTCCACCTGTGTCCCTTGGTCTCTTATCACACTTTTGGTGTTGAGTGGACTACTGCTTATGTGGTAGTTCATGGGCACAGGGTTTTTCCCAAAGGGGATGACTATGCATTTTTTGATGTTGAGCTTGAGGCCATGGCTTTGACACCAGGCATCTGTCTCGGTGAGGCCCTTTTGTAGAATGTCCACATCATTTGGGGATTCAATAATGGCTCCCAGTTTGCAGTCATCTGCGAATTTTGTTAGCCATAGACCCTCTGTATTAACCTGAACTTGAGAGAAGTAGATGCCAAACAGGAGTGGACGTAGGATTGAACCCTGTGGTACTCAACTTGTCGCTAGTCTGGAGTCGATTTGGAGTCAGCTACTTTCACGGTGTGGGTTCTGTCAGTGAGCCATTTGGCAACCCATCGTGTGACATAGGGATTTTTGCCCAGTTTACTGAGTTTATCTATGATTCCAGAGTGGAGGATGGTATTGAATGCCTTGGCGAGGTCTAGATAGTCTGTGTGAACCACTTTACCCTCATCCACAGCTCTGGTGACTGCTTCAAAGAAGTGTATCAGGTTTGGGAGACATGATCTGCCTTTCCCGAACCCAAACTGGGTGGGGTCCAGAGTTTAAAGGTTACCTATGTCTTTGTTTATAAGTTCCATGATAATATGTTCCATGGATTTGCAGATCAGGCTTGTCAGGCTAATGGGGCGGTAGTTCCCGGGGTCCGTGGTGGATCCCCCCTTATAAAGTGGGATAACTATAGCTGTGCGCCATTCAGTAGGCACAAAGCCTGAAGTGAGGCTGTGATTGAACATGGTACTTAGGTGAGGTGCCATTTCGTTTTGTAGTTCATGCAGAACACAGCCTGGGATGTTGTCTGGTCCCATGGATTCTGTATTCTTGGCTTTGGAGAGTGCTGTTTTTACCTGTGCAGCCATGATTACTGGGACTTGGTATTCTTCCGGTATTGAGATGGGTCCTTTAGGGGGTGAGAGGGGGTGAAGTTAGCACTTAACCTGTCTGCCAGGATGTTGGCAATATCGGTTGGTTCTGTATATTTACTGTCATTGTGCTGTAACTCAGAGCAGATGTGAGTGTTGCTATTGAAATTCTTGACATAACTATAGAATGCCTTGTGGTTTTCTTTAGAATCTGTGGCAATTTTGTTTTTGTAACTATATTTGTAGGATTTTATGAGGGATCTCAGCTTCTTACTGAGGCTGACATGGGAGTTTTTCCATTCTTGGGATTTTACTCTTTTTTGCAACAGTTTCTTCCTTTTGTTGTAGAATTTGTTTATGGCAGGGGACCGCCAGATTGGCTTCCTTTTTTTGGAGGATAGCATCTTGGTTCTATTTGGGATGGCTCGATCCATGCACTTGTGTATGTGTTCATACAGTGCATTGGTGTAAGATTCAGCAGTCGTACTTCTACTTTCCGTCTGCATGGGTGTCGTGAAGTTTGCCACTTCTGTCTTGAGAAACATGAAGTTGGCTTTGGAAAAGTTTTTTACGGTGGGGGTGGGGGCGGGATGTGAATATCTAGGGTGATCAGTTTATGCTCGGATCTGACCAACGAGGAGCTGACCTCTGGTGTGGAGCATTGGTCGCCCATGTTGGTAATGACCAGGTCTAGGATATTGGTGTCCCTGGTGGGGGTATGGATAAGTTGATCCAGGGCATTGGAATTTATGAATTCCAAGAATCGTTGAGCAAATGTGTTGGTACATGAGTAGTTTTCCCAGTTAATGGTGGTGTAGTTGAAGTCGCCCAGTATTAGGGTATTTAGTTGTACCTTAATACTTTCCAGTATGTTAAGAAAAGTCAAGTGGGAATCATGGGACATGGTGGGGGATCTGTAGAAAGCTAGAATTTGGATTGTAGTCTTGCCTAGTGTTAGTTGCACCTGGAGAATTTTGGATACGTTATTTTGGGCAACTAGCCTGGAGGTGTGGATATCCTTGGTGAATATGGGCACACAGTGATTTGGTCTAGGTTAGGTGGTCGAAAGGTGTGGTATGAATTGTAGCCTGGTATTGCAGGGGTGTTTCTGGAGCCTTGAACCAGGTGTATGTCACTGCACAGATGTCGATGTTCTCCATTTTAAGGAGTGCCTTGAGTGAGTGCATTTTGAGGTTTAGACTTCTAGCATTGAGTAGCATTACCCTCAGATTTTGCTTGCTTGTACCTGTTACGGTGGTAATTTTGTCATTTGAACCATGCCTAAAAAAGGCACTATATGGGTGGAAAGAGCCTTAGCCAGTATCTGGAATCCCAGGGGCGACAGATGCAGGCCATCTCTGGCAAAGCATTGTGGTCTGTTAATCATGTCATCCCAGGCAGACAGATACTGGATCCCCTTAGAATGACACTAGAAACTTTATAAAAGGAATAGCTACATGAGACTACTTCTGGAACATGGCAATAAAGGATCATTTCCTTGTAGCTAGGCAAAGTATTATAGAAAATTTCTCAGAATAATCTATCATAACTCTCAGATATAACATTCACTTAGCAGGTCATTCTAGCTGTAAAGACAAATACACAGCTTTAACTTCCTATAAAAAGAAATAGCTACATGAAACTGTGATGACCCACCACTGGACCACTAATCAAGGAGCCTCAATACTCACTACTGGCACCTGTGGGGGGGGACATTCACTGGGATGATAACAGGTACACACACAGTATTTACAGATGCAGCTCTCTGCATCAATTGCAATTTGCCTTAAGAGCGTATAGAGACCACAGTCAGTCCGGGGCTGGTTTCTCCCTCTTTCTCCAGATCCCCAATAAGACTCCCCACTGGCACAACTATAGAGCTGAGATCTCAGTTGAGTGACCAAGCCAAGACCTCTAGAACCCTTTCTGTCCAACCAGTGCTTCCTGTCCCTGCCCAAGTAGCTGACATACACACTCTTTGAGATTTGATTTACACACACACACACACACACACACACACACACACACACACACACACACCTGGGAAAGACTGACACAGGTTTACTAGCTATGCTCCCTTCTGCTCAGACTATAAAGTAGTTACCACTGTCAACAGTCACTCCTTATCAGCTACTTTAAGGACTTCAATAAAGGGTGCCCAATCTTTCTGTGTAATATCAATACTAATACAAATGGTAGTTTGACCAAGAGCAAGGCTATTATGAGTGGCCCACACAGTGTCCCCAAATAAATATGCAAGTACTCTCAAAACTCAAATATCTCTACACAGATCAGCCACAACTAAAGGTTTAAATATATTTAATAATAAATAATAAAAGAACAAGACAATACTAAATATATATATATTTACAGTGACATAAGTGTTCAGAATCACAGGAAATATTTAAAATAGCATTGCAGTACAGGCTCACACAAATAAATAAAAAAAAAATCTAAACTAAGGTTCACTATATTCCTGACTGTATCTAAGAGAGTTACTGTACCCTAATAACTTACTTAGAGCAAGGCAGAGGTCTGTCAAATGGTTCTTGTTGTTGTCAGTCCAAGTCAGAATGCAGAATGCTCTGTCTCACTGAAAGACTTCGCAAAATAATATCTAAAATATTACTGCTTGGATAGCTTGCAGAATGACATAATTTCTAGTCATCTGACCTCTAGTTCTCATGCAAACCCCCATTGCTGACAGCTGCCCGTATTTAGCATCTACCAGTAAAAATACCCAGACAAGGGCTTTTGCTCAGATCTTTTGCAAGTGCTGGAAGTCATAAAACAATTGCATCGCTTCATGCTTCCAGACTAGCAATTATTTCACCCCAAGGACAATACAGAAAGCTTCCTAATACAGACTTTGTGTCTCTGGTTACAATGAAGCATCTTTATGGACTAGCCTATAAAGTAATTTAATTTCAGATATTTTTCTAAAGTTTGCTGGATTAAGGTTAACCCTCCAGTTTCCTCTGTTAACATATACATTTAAACAGTTACAATTGTGCATTTACATTTCTGTTTTCTTCCAGTAAGCCACACTGTGGATACATTTTAAGCACAGGTACTTTACAAATACCTTTTCAACACAAGCATTTGTGCAAAACAGTTTGATATGCACATGACATACAGTTCTAATACATTATAACACAAGCATCTTGTATAAATTAGTTTGATATTCACAAATGACATATAATTATTTACAAAATTCCAGCTAGCTGTGCTGGCAGTACCTCCTTTTGTCACAGAAACTACTTGTGGAACCTAGCAATAAAGGATCATTCCCCTGTAACTATGCAAAGTATTATAGAACATTTCTCAGAATAACATATCATAACCTTCAGATTTAATATAGCTGGTCAATTCAAGTGTAAAGAAAAATACACAGCTTTAACTTTCTGATCATTCCCCTGTAACTATGCAAAGTATTATAGAAAATGTCTCAGAATAATATATCATAACCTTCACATATAATATTCACTTAGCTAGTCAATCCAGGTGTAAAGACAAATACACAGCTTTAACTTCCTGCAATGTAGTCTGCTATATAAGAGTTTAAAATGGCCATAAGTCCAATGACAAAAAAACCTTCTGTATTCAAGAGAAATAAATAGGATTTTTACTTGTGATATAATGAAAAGTCAGTAAAGAAGTACTATAGACCATAATTGTATTCAGTGGACTGAGCAGCAGTTCACCTAAGGAACCAGAGTAGAACATGAATGCAAAATATCAGACTGGTGGTAAAGGCACAAGAACTAAAGCCACATAGCCTTTGAAAGGCTATGTCTTTGTCATACTTTAAGAAATCATTACAAAACTTTCACCTAACAACAAATGTGTGTTACACTGTACCACACACTTAAAACTGCAATTCATGCCTTTCAGCTTACTTCTGAATTTATCTCTATAGCTTTAGCCATATGAAAGTATGTCCAAAGTAAGTTACCACTGAAAAGTGTTTTTTACTGGTGAAATAGATAAGATTTTTAATTCTAACATAATGAGAACTTAGTACACATGGATTCTGAGATTTGGTTGAGCTGTCCTTTTGTGTGGTGGTCAGTTAGTGCCAGGATGAAACCATGTATACTATCAGCCTGTAACAACAACAGTACTCTGAAAAGATGGATTCACTACTTTATATAAAATACACTTTATGTCAGTTCCCTGATGATAGATCATGGGTTCATATGTTCATAGGTGATTACTAGGTTAATAACCATAGGGGCTCTTTTTAAACCTAACCATGATTCCCAAATGTATCAAACAAGATCAGATGCCCTAGGGTTACTTTATGAGGTATATGTAGTCTTGTGTATGGATGGTTAAGCATTTATAGGCTGCCTCTGTCTACTACAGACATAGGTGTCAAATCTGGGGTAAATTTCCAATTCCCCATCCAGTGGTTCAAGTTACACTTGAATTGGGTTAGGAAAGAAATCTGCTTAAGCTGAAGGGGATGGGTGTTGCAGATACCTCTGAGACACATACCTATCACTCCATGTCCTATTTATGTTGCAGATGAAGTTTACATAGGATACTGAGAACACAGATGGGGTTTTGAGGAGGTCCATGTAGGATATGTTGTTTAGGCCATGTATTCTTTTTGTGAGGAACCTCTGTGGATGCTCCAGTTGTTACATATGCCTAGTCAGCTACATAAGAAAGGTTGTTATACTCAGTGACTGATCAGTTATGATGAGTACAGCTGAATAATGACATCCTTGGAACTAGATGTCATACCCTTGTTTATAAGTGGTGCAGTACAGAATTATTTCCTTGCTACCATAGACACATGATGGTCAAAGACCAGGTTCCTTTCTACATGATTTCCCGTAGGTTTACTTCAACTATTGACTTGATTTTCCTTTACTCCAAGTTAATTAGTTGCCATCACTATAAGGAAAGTGCCAGATTAAAAAAACGTTATTACCAATAGTCATAGCCTTGTGACTACAGAGACTGAGATGCTTCAGCACTGAAGGATCCTGCTGTTTTTGTTTAGCTTCAGAGAAGCAGTCATCCCAACTGAATATGTGCACTTTGAAAAGATGTGCTATGTAGCCTGAAATGTCTAATGGGAGGGGCTGTAACAGCATTTGCCACTGCTATGTGCCATTTATAGGTTATATGTTCATAGGTTCATAGGTTGGTACTAGGCTATCAGCCCTAGGGCCTATACAAGCCTAGCCATAACAATTTCCTGGTTTATTTCAACTATTGACTATCCCTGTATTTTTTCTGTTGTCACTGCTTTGTGACATTTGGTCCCTGTATTTGTTCTGTTACCACTGCTTTGTGCCATTTGGTCCCTGCATTTGTTCTGTTGCCTCTTCTATGTGCCATTTGGTGCCTGTGTTTGTTCTGTTGTCACTGCTTATAGTCATTTGGTCCCTGTATTTGTACTGTTGCCACTGCTCGCTGCCATCTGGTCCCTGTATTTGTTCTGTTGCCACTGCTTTGTGCCATTTGGTCCCTGTATTTGTTCTGTTGCCACTGCTTTGTGCCATTTGGTCCCTGTATTTGTTCTGTTGCCACTGCTATGTGCCATTTAGTCCCTGTATTTGTTCTATTGCCACTGCTTTGTGCCATTTGATCCCTGTATTTGTTCTGTTGCCACTGCTTTTTGCCATTTCGTCCCTGTATTTGTTCTGTTGCCACTGCTATGTGCCATTTGATCCCTGTATTTGTTCTGTTGCCACTGCTTTGTGCCATTTGGTCCCTGTATTTGTTCTGTTGCCACTGCTTTGTGCCATTTGGTCCCTGTATTTGTTCTGTTGCCACTGCTTTTTGCCATTTCGTCCCTGTATTTGTTCTGTTGCCACTGCTATGTGCCATTTGATCCCTGTATTTGTTCTGTTGCCACTGCTTTGTGTCATTTGGTCCCTAAATTTGTTCTGTTGCCACTGCTATGTGCCATCTGATTCCTGTATTTGGTGGGTAACAGTTGCATTTGAATACTTAATATTAAATCTCATTAATTCTTAGTGGGATCAGAAATCTACCAAGGGTGTATCTTGTCTATCATCGCATTTTTGATTTTCATGGACAGGATATCAAGCCAAGGTCCAGAAAAGTATCAACTGACTTCACTGTACAAAAGCCTAACTCATCAGCAGTGCTTACAGTGACCGCTAAAAGGTCAAGTCCTTTCACATATCTACACACCACATAACCACAGTCAAATAGGAAATTCTACCTTTCAATGGCCGACACAAACTATTGTAGCAAAGCAGATACCTATGTAGCTTATGTATGCAGCTACTGCAGGAATGATCATTTGAGCATCTGCTGTTATTGTAAGTTTACTTACACAAGTGTGCTATGTTCATCATACTAATCTCCCTGCTGCAGTAGTCTTGACTATATATATAGATTAGCCTAGCTTACTACTTTTGGGAGATGGATGGAGAAGAGTTTAGTAGCCACCAGCATAATGGTCCTAGCAAAGCCTAATCTGGACCTAGACAAATAATCAAGCTTAAAGGGCTTAGTAAAAATATGTATGGAGGACCAAGTCGCTGCTTCCAGAGCACTTATACAATCCAACCCTTTCCAAAAATCCATAGATGAAGCTAAGGCCCTGGTAGAGTGAGCCTTGAGGCTGCCTGGAATATATTTGCTGTGGTGACTATAGCCTTAGACAACCACATGGAAATAGTTTGCTTTGACACAAGTTGTCCCTTCTTCTTACCTTCACAAGAAATGAACAATTGATCCAAAGATCTGAAAGAGTTAGTTTTGTCAAGACAGTATCTAAGTCATCTGTGGAAATTGAAGGTATGAAGTATACTTTCTCCCTCATTTGTAGCTTCAGGAAACAAAATGGGGAGATGGAAAGTTTGGCTTAAAGTAAACTGAGATACAACTTTAGGCATAAAAGAAGAAATAGGTCTCAAAGAAACCCTGTACCTGAGATAGGGCTGACTCACTATAAGAGCTTGCAGCTCAGATACCCTTCTTGCAGAGGTCTGAGCAATCAGTAGAACTGTTTACCATGTGAAGAACCTGAAGTCAGCCAGGTTAGCTGATTCAAATGGAGCAAGTGGTAGCTGCTCTAACACAAAATTAAGATCCCAAGGAGGGCCCATTGTTTTACATGGAGGCCTCTGCCTTGAAAGAGGAGGATCCATGGGCACACAAGCAGAAATGGTCAATTTTAAGTGAACCTTAATAGCACAGTAAGAAAGGCCATAGGATAGTAACTCACACAAAAAATTGTAAAAGCAAAGAACAGCTAGCCCTGAATGGGTGCTGGTTATGTCGTTGGCACCAACAAGAACACCTTTTCCATTTGATAACATATGATTTTCTAGTAGCAGGCTTTCTTGCCTCCATTAATACCTGATGTTTGTCCTCAGTAAACAGGAGCATAAATAGAATTTAGACCCCATCATCCAGGCAGTCAATTAAAGTTGATTGAAGTCAGGATGCATCAAATACCCTGATTTTGTGTGAGTAGATCCAGTCTGTGAAAAAGATTGTGGTAATTGCCCTGGCCATTTCCAAAAGAAGGGAGAATCACGGTTGCTTGAACTACAAGGAAGTTACCACAATGATATTGGGTTATACCTTCGGAATCTTCAGAAGAACCATGCATATCAGAGGAAAGGGTAGAAAAGCATTCAGGAACTTACTTGTAAAAGGAAAATAAATGGCATCTGTATTCAATGCCTTCTTTCATGGAGCTCTGAAGCAGAATCTTACCAACTGATCATTCAAAAAGGAGGCAAATATGTTTATATGAGGAACTCTTTACAGGTGTATCAAGTCTTGGAAGACCCTCCCAATCAAGTTTCCATTCATAAGGGTCTGCCATTGTCCTGCTCAGTTTGTCTGCTACACAATTTTGCCTTGATGAATATAGGATGCCTGTAGGGTGAGACCATGCTGTGAAACTATATACCAGGCTAATGTTGCTTGCCTGCAAGTGGAAGAACCTGTTTTCTCCTTGCATGTTGACGTAACACATGACTGATATTGTTTGTAACAACTTGCAGAGGTTCCAGGGACTAAAGATGATTTAGAGAACTTAATGCCTTGATCAGGACAAGCAACTCTTTATATCTATGTGCTTGCCTCTGTCCTTGGTGTCCTACACCTTGAATTTTTATCCCTCCTGAAACTGCTCCCCAAGCAAAGTCTTAGGTGTTTGTGTTGACTGACTGCTTTGGAACAGGGAAGGAGAAGGGGAGACCTGGCTATAAGGATATTTGCTCTCTCCATGAAGTGGATTCCCTTCTGACATACCCCAGCACTGAGATTTGAAAAGACAAAAGATATTAGTGCTGTGACCAAAAAGACTTCAGATACCATTATATCTTTTTCATGTGGAGTCTTGCCAGGATTATCATAAGATTCATAGATGCCATGAAACCCAAAATCCTGAGATATTCCCTCACAGTGTCCAATGCATGAGTGGAAAATCTTAGAAACAGATATAGATACAGAACATTTTTTTCCTGCAGAAGAAATCTCTTTGAACTGAAATATCTAGCTGACACCCCAACAACACAATCTTGTGTGAAGGAGTCAAAAAAGACGTTTGAATGCTCTCTTGGAATCCCAGCTTGTGTAAAAAATCTCTTAATTAACTGAGAGATTCCTGAAACTTTGAAAAAGACTCTACAAAGACAAGAAAGTCATCTAAACATGGAAAAATGTGGATATGTAGCCTGCAGTAAGCTATAACTAGAGTTA
This sequence comes from Protopterus annectens, assembly GCF_019279795.1. NCBI lineage: Eukaryota > Metazoa > Chordata > Ceratodontiformes > Protopteridae > Protopterus > Protopterus annectens. The sequence continues at coordinate 68,540,278 of NC_056747.1, forward strand.
GACACTTTGTGAACACTCTTGGTCCAGTGGATAACCCAAAGGGTAAGGCAAATAACTGATAATATTATCCAGACACAAAAAACACCTGAAGTCTAGAAAAATAGGGATGTGATTATAAGCATCTTTGAAATTTAGTGTTACCAGGAAACTTGAATGTGAAATAAGATATAGCAGGCTGTGAAGTGACAGCATTTTGAACTTGGACACTATCAGAAATATGTTTAGGAAGGAAAGATCCAGAACTGGTCTCCAAGCATTTTCTTCATTTGGCACTGAAAACCTCCTTAAATAAAAACTTTTTCACACCTGGGAAGGAGCAGCTTGTTTGATCACTCCTTGAGACATCATGTGATGGAGAACAGGTGGAAATAAATGAATCTGGTCTGGTCTAGTCTGGTAGATTGAGAGATCCCAGGAAGTAGGAATTTCCTCTCACTGCCATCTGTAACCCTGCCTTGATAAACGATCTTCAGAACCCATTTGTCTGAAGCTATCTATTGCCAAAGAGAAAAGTGTTGATTCAGACTTTCTGGAAGGAAAAGGGGCTGCCTTGGACTCTCCATGTTTTTGGGAGGTTCCATAATTCATTTTGGTATGCCCTTGTTATTTCTTCTTAAACATCTGTTTACCTGCATGTTGTTTATTTTGTTTTTTTTTTGCAAAAACTGGATGAGGGATCAGAGAATCTCTTATAACATTTGGAAAAGGATGGCTTAAAAATCTTAGAAATTCTCTGTATCAATGTAGTTCTTTAATCATAATTTTTGATCACCTCTACGGCAGATGGGCCAAAAAACAAATCTCAATACAAAGGAGAATTTAAAATCTTATTTTTAACATCATCTGGGAGGCTCTGAAAACAACAAACAAACAACCACATCAAAACAGTATCAATGGCCATAGTCCTGGAAGAACTCTCACCTGACTCATACACACGCCGGAAACAATGAGTAGTGACTTGTACAATAGAAGACAATAAATTATTTAAAGCAGATTTCTCCTCACAAGAAGAAACTGCAAACAAGACATTCCTCATACTTTCATAATTAGTACATCAAACTTTAGCATATGAACCTGACAATTCAAAATTTTGAATATCAAAGTTGCAGAAGCATACACATTTTTTCCCAATACTTATCAATAATCATCCCATCCTCATCAGAAAGACTAGGGCTGGAATTAACTAAATGTTTTGCAGAAGTAGAATTAAATAAAGCTATGGCTGCTGGGTGAAGTTTATCCAGAGTAGATAACATAAATGATTGCCAAACATTATTCATCCTATCTGCCTTTTTTAGGGGAAGCTGGCTGACTAACAGGAAAACTCCAGACAGTAATACAAACATACTCAAAAGCTGGCAGAATTGGAGGAATAGGTGAAGGTTCTGAGTATTCCTCCTATAAAAGCTCAGTATTTTCTGAGGTACTGAGAAGCCTCATTGTCCTCCCACTGAAAACTGGCACATTCTGGAAATAGTCTCAGAGAAAGAAAAACCCACACGGATAATCAGAAATTGAGCTCTCCTCAAAGTCTCAATCAGAAATCCAGGAAGACAACCCTGTATCTGTCCCTTCAACTCCTTGTTCAAATTAGCACCTTGAATCTCTTCAGGAAAAGAGATATTCTATTCCTCTTTTTTAACCAGAAACTGCTTTATAAGAAGGATCAACAGCTGAAATAAACCCTGAACCAGACACAGTAAACTAGTCTTATCCAAAGAAACTTGAGGAAGAGTAGAAGTGTTGTCTTCTGTTACACAACATAACATCACATCACATCACATATAATATATAACATAACACAACATAGCACATACCGTAACATAATATAATATAACATCATATCATATCACATAACATAACATAACATAACATAGTATAACATAACATAACATAACCTAGATACATACTGTAAAAGATTATTGAAGGATTAACAGGAAAACAGAAAGAGGAACTCGGTGCTAAACCAGAAGCATCTGTGAAAAGCCAACAGATGCTGCAAGAGAAGACATTGATTTAAGCTGAAACAAAAATGGTTTCTTGTCAGCGATCATTTAAAGCCTGACAACTTTTTTATTCACTCTTCTGCTCTGTGAGTGACAGCAATTGCTCTAAAGGCCACCAAACTATAATTATGGGCAACAGGAAACCTATAACTGGGAAAGATAACAAACTGAAGAGTTAGAATGTTATACACTAGTAGTAGATTTGTTTTCTTTTTTTTTTTAGATAACCTTATTCTATCAATCAGCTTTAAATATAATATACAAACTTTGATTTGTATTTAATCAGCAGTTATTAAGCTAAATGTATCACATTTTAATTAATTACTTGTTAGATTTTTTAAATTTGTTGTTTTGCACTTCAAACTCTAGGTGACAAGGAGTCTAGTTGTTTGCAAAGCAATTTGTATCAGTGGGCTTTGAACATTAATTTCTGACTTATACTAAACAAAAATAACATCATGTGTTTCTTTGTCCAGTTATCGAAACCTGTTTATATCAGTCTTTTATTGATTTATCTCTTGGAGTTTAAGAGAATCAGCGACTTTATTTTTGCGCCTGGCATTTTACAGAGCAGATTGGATACTAAGTGTTAATGTGCCACTGAAAGACCTGCAAACCTGATGATGATGTGCAGAGAAACTACCATTTCTATACTGGTGTGTAAGCATATAGGTATAACTGTATGGTTTTGTTATCAGTAGCTTTCATGAAAAATATTTGAAAAACAAAAAGCCACTAAACAATGTTTAACTGAGAAACACAAATAGGACATATTTTGAATTTTGACTGTAATACAGGATTACATCTAGAAGCGTGATGGTTTTATTGCTTTCCTTCAGTGTGCTCAGAGCAGACCATCATCATCACAGTAATGGCATGTCAATAAACCTGCCAGTGAGATTCATGGTGTACTGTTGAAGTTGTTTTTAGAGTTTCTGACAGTGCTTGTGAAATCAATGTACATTTCTTTTGTTAAGATAAATGTTGCATTTACTTTCCCATAGTCATAACCTAAAAAGCAAAAATGCTTCAGCCCAGCTCAAGTAAAAATAGTTTGTTTGCTTTATCTTCTAGCAGTGCTTGGAAAAGCAAAGTAAATATAAGTGATCTTTTTCAAATTTAAAATGTATAGGTCGCTTCTTTGTGATCTTTTTTCTTTAAATCAAGTAAAATTAGTTTCAGTTTGTAGCACTTCTGACAAAGCTTGTAAAAGTAACAACATTTTTAATCAGGTGCACACAGTTTAAGTCTTGAATCACTAGAACTTCTTTGCTGATGTATGCGACAATGAACCAAAATTAAATGCACTGGTACCACAAGCCACACAACCCAGTCCATGAGAATTCCAAAAATGTAGTAAAATAAAAAAAGAATTTTATTAAGGTTGAGGGAAAAATCAGGGCTTCATCAGAACTGATTTTACACAATATCACAGATTTAAGTAATCAATTTAGTATTTACAAAAATAAAACATTTGCTCACTAAAATAAAAAAAAAAATTCAGTTGTTTATACTGCAAATAAAACACTTTCTTGTTACTTATAAAAGTAACATTTTGATAGAATTTTTTTTGATGTTGCCAGGTAAGTAACTGCCCACCATTCCAAAGAACTTACCAACTAATAACAAGTAAGCACTGATAAAAAAAAAAAAAAAACAAGCAAATGCATTAGAAGTTCCAGATTTGTTGAAGTTCATAATTTGGCAGCATGTAATTTTATCATAATAGATATGGTGTCATTTAACCAATGAAGTTGGCCCACACTAAGTCAGAGCTGCCAGATCAATTCTTTATACTCTTATTTCAGTTCCCATCGGCCTCCCCTGGCTAAAATGGGAATGTGCTCAAGAATAACAAACAAAAACTTGGAATTCTGTTTAAACTGCAAAGTATATGTCTAAAAAGTACATTATCATCAGTTTTATTTTCTATATTGTAACTGTGCTTATAAATAATCTTATGTATAGTCCTCTTCATCTTACCCAAATAAAAATAGTGACAATAATCACAGAAACAGAAATAGAACACTCATTTCTTGTCACATATATTTTCTGCTTTAATTTATGCCCTGCATAGATGAACTTACACTGTTTGTAATGACCACGTCACTAGAACTTTTCTATTGCTTGTACTACCAGTTGCTTTCAGTGCTTACAATTCATTTTTTTCCTTTATATTTATATTTATGCATCTCTAATAAGTAAAATCTGGCCCATCACCCAATGTTAGAAAGGTGCTTTCAAAGCAAATAAAAAAATCTCCAGTTTTCTTTCATAATATTTTTATAGTGTTGGCATCAGACCCTTAGTTGATCTGCTGAAGTCACTACTGTTAATGGATTTTTTTTTTTTATGGTTAACAGAACTGTTAGTAGCTGGAAGCCCATCTCCCTGAATTGATTTATATTTCCCCCACCTTCCAGAATCTCATACCTAAGTGTTGACAAAAGTTGGTAGGGATGCTCTCTCTTTAAAGCATGCCTATCAAAAATGTTCAAATATTTTTTAATGTGCTCTCATCTGAAATTATCATTGCTTCCCCCATAATCATAAATAGCAATGTAATAATGTTTTAGATCAAGTAAAAGACAGAACCGAACAAAACCAATCTGGCAAACAGACTAATAAAAAACAGCAAAAGGCAGAAGTTATGGCTAATGCAAAGTTTTAATTTATAAGCACGTACTGAGGAAGATCTGAGGAAGTCCCAGCACATTATTGAGACAAAAGCACTTATTAATTAAAACTTTGTTTTGGACATTACTTCTGGATTTTGAAGTTTTTTATCAAGTAAAAAACACTTTCAGTTATTTGTTAACATCCCTGACAGTGCTTGTGATAGCAATATATCTCACTTTCATTATCAGGAGAAAAATGCTATATATTCCTAACCACAGTAATGTTTTACTGTGAAACACGTGAATTTAGTTTCAGTTCTTTGTTAACATTTCTGACAACGTTGTGAAAGCAATATACTTTTATCAAGAACAGAATGTTGTTTCTCTTCCCTGTGATCATTTTTAGCTAGACATCTTTAACTTCTAATGCTCTTCTACAATTTGCTTGTACGTCAAATTTTGGTACTGAAACATGTATGCTTTAATATTGTTTTGGAATCAGTTGATGTAGATTAGCTAATCACGTACTTGCTAAGTGGAGTGCAATAAATAAATAAATAAATAACAAAGGCAAAAAGCTACATTACCAATAAACGAGGCCTAATCTGACAAATATTACATCCTAACTCAGATTATCCCTCTCTAGGCACAGACCGGGAAAGAATGGGAAGAGACCATAATGGGGGGAGGGGCATACAGAACAGTTAATGTGGAAAAAGTAAGACAAGGGAGCAGGACAAACATTTATTAAACAAACAAAAAGAAGCAACACCTAATCAAACTGTCTGATGTGGCTGAGTTCAAATAAAGATATCAGTTCCAACCAGGAAAGGAAATGTACTTAGTCTTGTGCTGTCTAGGGGTTGATGTTAAGGATGTAAAAGTCAGGGTCCCAGTAAATAATAAAGACCATGGTGTAGCAAGCTTCACATTAGTTATCTAGAATAAGAAGGCCTGCAAAGATTAGTCTCTGGGCTTATAGAGTCAAAGCTGGCAATTTTGCGAACACACTTTCAGTCTACCTAAGGGTCTTTTTTAGGTTTTCCCACTTCTAAAACCACAATGAGGGTGGTTCAGTTCTTCATGATCTGTGTAAAATAAAAGATAAAAGGGGCTCAGTCTGATTCTTGCATAATACTACTTGCCATTTTCTTACCCTGTGAAAACTCCTTCTGGAATAGTAGATTATCTAACCACATTTCCACTTATGCACACTTTTATACCCATATCGACATGTCTGAACTTTGCAGGAAAATCAGAACCAATTCAATGGCTTTGCTGAAACCTAAATTTGTTCTACTGGAGTGCCTCTGCCTCCTTCTGTGGAGATACAATCTTATATCTGGAACATTTAGTATTGCAGGATTTCCCTATTATAAATCCTTGATGGAATGCATTAAGTAGCAAACTGAGACCAAGAAATATTATTATGTTTGACTCTGGGATGCGGCTGTCATTTTATCATTTCAGAAATCAGACTCGCTCTCTTGGCGCTTCCTGGAATGCATTACATTCCTACTTCATATATTGATGCCACAGCTATAAACTTTCTTTTCCAAGACCCTGCCTAACAGACTGCTGAACAGTACTATCAATGGTTTTACCAGACCTCCAGAAGTCCTTTATAGAATCTTTGGTGGGATGCCCTTGTGTCCTTCTTCATTAGCCACCTTCTGTCTTTTACCCCCTCAGTTGCCTTCGGCTCTGTCCTGCCTTCCTAGATTGGTATCCTTATAGTTTAACCTTCCTAACCTATTTCATCAAATTTCAATCCTGCCTTCAGTTTTTTTCCTTTGTACCCAAAGAACCCCCCCCCCCATTTTAAATGCTGCTGCTAATTATTTTTTTCCAATTTTCCTTAGCTTTTCTATATAACCTTCTCAATGAACACTCTCATTTAACAGTGTCAGTGGTGCAAAAGTAGCACACTTGCCTTAGGGGCAGAAGGCTGTGGGTTCTATTCCCACACCAGGTGAATTGATTGACACTGCAGTGCAGCATAAGGCAGGATGCTGCACACCTGAGTGCACCATCCTTCAGGTAAGACATTAAACTGAGGGGTCATGTGCTTAAGTTGGTGGTACCTCAGGTGGATATAAAAGATCCCACAGCAAAATGAGTAAGGAAAGTTCCTCGATGCTCTGGCCAAATTTCCACTAGAAATATAAATACCACCTTGGTCTCCCCACATAAGAGACTACTAGCCTAGTGGGAGTAATCTAGTGAACAAAGGTTAAATAAATGAATCAAGTCCATTCCTTTATCATTTGGCTTTCTTCACTTAATTAATGTTCCAAACCATATATTTTTCTTTGATTTTGCAATTCTTTTCAAACCTTTTCAATAACTACAATATTGCCCTATTCATATTTTGCTATACCTTATTTGTTCCTATGATCTTCTGCTATTTATCCCGATTTCTCTTCAGGATCCCATTATTTCACCGGTACCTAATTAGCTTTTATCGCACATGCATATTATTGAGGTCTTTCTACATTCATTCTCCATAGTCAACCTAAAATATACTGTAGCACACTTACTATTAGTCAGTCTGACATATACAGTGACATGCATACTATTAGAGAATGTGAAATATACTATAGCATGCTTACTATTAGTCAGTCTGACATATACAGTGACATGCACACTATTAGAGAATGTGAAATATACTGTAGCACACTTACTATTAGTCAGTCTGACATATACAGTGACATGCATACTATTAGAGAATGTGAAATATACTGTAGCACACTTACTATTTGTCAGTCTGACATATACAGTGGCATGTATACTATTAGAGAATGTGAAATATACTGTAGGATGCTTACTATTGGTCAGTGTGAAATATACCACAGCATGCTTTCAAATGGTGAATGTGAAGCAACTTGATCATTCTAAAACATATGGTTATGCACATACTATTGGTCAGTCTGAAACATATACTAGTGTGCCATCTATTGGTCAGCAGACTTCTCAACCTGAAGACATTGAAAATAGGAACAAAGGTACTTAAAAAATAAGAACATCCAGCCAAAAATCTGTACATCTAAGTAGAATAAAATTTGAATACCAAATAGCACATAACTCTTCCCACGTCCAGTAGGAATGGGGATACCACTGAGAACACGTTTAAAAACAGAGAGTGACAGCAACGATGGAAAAATATAAGGACATTATTAAACCAACACTGTAAAATGTGAAGTATTTAATTAACTGTATTGTAAAGTTTTACCACAGAAAGTCTTATTTTTGCATACAAAAAGGGAGGTGTAAGGTGTGTCATCTTCCTTCAAATTATTGATGCTACTAGTAGGTTCATTGGTTTTCTGTGTACAAGACAGCTCTAAGCATCCCATGTAATGGTGGGGAGGGGTTCAGAAAATTGTATGAAGTGCTACATCAAGCTGGAAAAATAGGGGCATACCTTCTAAAATAGGGACATTGTGTGCAAGGATAAATCAGGCCTGAAAATAGTAACATTTCTTCAAAATAGGGACAATTGAGAGGTTTGTTCATCAGTGGAACCCTGATTTGTAAGTACTTCTCTTCATTCGTCAACAAGACTACAAGACTGAAAATGTTTTTATAGCCTGGTTCCTGGCTGTATTATTTTCAAACACCTCAGCTTAACATCAGTCTGAATTTAATAGTTTAAGGTCTCCCATCATAACTATTTCTTTTTTTTTTCTTCCAAGGTGTCCTAGAGCTCTTCTATCCCTTGATCTTTTTCTGTTGTCCTTTATCATGTTATTTTTCTCATCAAAATAATTTCTTTGGTCAACATTCTTTCCCTTTATCTTTAGAAATTTCTGGTTGGTTTGGCTTTGTTCACTCTGATTTCCCCTCCCTTTTTCAACTGAGGGGTAGTAATCTATTGCTCATTTTAACACTCTTTCCCATTCCTACTTTCTTGTTGATTTCCTTTTCTATGACTCTTCCTACTGTCGTCGCCCCAATCTTCTTCTTAGCCATCCTCTTTTTCCCAAGTAGTAATCTATTTTCATTTAATATTTCATCACATCTAGCAGTGTATACCTTTTATTTTTCTCTTCCTGAAAAGCTTTTATATCCCCCTTCATTTCAAAGAAAAGGCACAGGCATCATAATGTGCCCTACTATGCACTGTTCTAAGCAACGTACTTCCAAGATGACTGACATGAACAGCTTCTCATCCTTTCTGGTTTCTCACCACTCCCCTTCTATTATAATCCTTTGTTCCTTTCTCTACTCTCTGAGTCAGAAGCCCCAATACTTTGCCCCGTGGTGTATTACCTCTGATAGTACTATTCATGCAATCTGTTACAACCTCCTTGGGCCTTGCCAGTACACGTCCTCTGTAGTCCATTCTGCCACTCGACGCTGTCAGTATCATAGAACTGAACTCAGTGTCATAGGAAGCTAGGAGACCCACTAGGCCTGCTTTTTCCACTTTTGTAATCCAGATGGCTCTAGAAATTCTGCCAACTTCTGGATATTGGAATGATTTGTAATACCTTTTATCAATATTTTTAAATATATATCAGTGAACACTACATTTGGTCATGATCTATTTAGTGGATACTTACATGCATCTTTAAGCAATCACTAGTAGTGTTGACAATGCACTGGACTGGCTAAGGAATTGTTACTTATTGCATTCAACAGAGTCTCCAAGGTCAGGTTTCTTGAAGTTAAAGAAAAAAGTAAACATTTTTAATACTTTCCATTTGCTCTGAGTTTGTGTGACCTCAGAAGTAGTATATTTAGAGATCTAGGGTGTGATGGCAAGATACCTGTTTTGGGGAGTACAAAGGGATAAAACCTTCTACAAAAACAAATGGGTTTTAATTTTTTTCTGATACTTGTCCACTCAACTTTTTTATGCTTTTGATATTTCACATTTCTGATGTTTAATTTATGATGATTGTAAGTCTCAGTATAGCAGGGCCTGATATATTATTGTGAAACTAATCTTAGTAGGCAAAGCTCCCTAGGAGCAAAAACATCTAGCTTGACCAACAGTTAAGCTATGTTTTTAATATAATACAATGACATTGTTAAATGTGATATTTTTACCTATTTTAAATAAGTTCATTGAACTGTATGCATCCTTCTGCTGATGTTTTGAGGAAGGATATATGTTCTACATTTGTGCAAACAGTACAGTTTGTATCAGTTGTACAGATAGTTGAAAATGGATGTTATGCCCACCAGTACAATCATATAATATACAGGAAGCCAGAATTATTCTCCAAAACTGAAAATAAGACAGGATTCTTAGCACACTTCTGACTACAGAAAGTTGTATAACAAGCTTTTCTTAAGCACTCCACACAACTGTTAAGGCCTAGTGTCCTACTACTGCATTAACAGTGGTCAGTGGCTACCACAAAAAAGAGAGGGGAAGTTGTTAAACACTTCATTAAGTCTGCTTTCAGCATTAAAAAAGAGAAACTTTGACGTCTTAATGAAGAGCGTAACTGCTTCCTGCCACACTTCTGTGATGGCTCCTCCCTTCTGGCAGTAATAAGTGTGCTACAGCTTATAGTGTTGCAGAACACGTGATACTCCTACACTATTTTCTAAGTATAGTAGTACTTGGGAGCAGGTAAAACTGCCTCCTAAGATCAGGTCTATCTGATCATATCCCTCCTTGTTCAGTGTTCTCAAAATGAGTGCCAAGAGTTCCACATCTTAAGCTTTGTCCCTGAGGTGAATTTCTTGACATCCATGTCTCAAACACATAGACACTGGTTATGATCGAAATCATAATCCTCTGTATAAAAAATGTTTTCCTTGTTCTGTAAGACAATAAAACATTACAAAGCAGGCTCCAAGCTAATCCTGAAATCATGTAAGGAAAAAGAAAGTGTTTTTGTAAAGGGGGTGTGAACCCCCTACAGTATATACTAACTCTGAGACTGTACAATCCCTAGGAAAAGGCATATTTCCCTTCTCTGGCAACTGTCAGCCTCTCACAGCTGTCAACCATCTGCATATGCCAGCCAACATGGGTTGACAATACACAGGTCAACTATATAGAAATGTGATTTATGGAGGGACACCAGGGCATATATTTATGGCATATATTTAGGGTAGGCTTCCCTACCCTACCCCCAATTCCCACCCACCCCCAGTGGCCCTAACCTTATACGTGTACAGCCACACCCCCAACCTACTCACATCCTATCATATTTACTGCCTCGTTCACACTTTCCAACACTCCACTCCTATCTTAGTGCTACACTCCACTCCCTACCAACCTAGTACTACTAATTATCAATCTTGCTAAGCTTAACAAACTCAATATGACCTTGACTTTTAAGCTACTTTACTTACTGCTACTCCTGAATATCCTTCTTATATACTATACTATACCCTTACTTCCTACAAATACCATACCCTTAGCAGATCTCCTAGTTTAGCTAAACACACAAACTCTGTCCTTCCTCTAGCTGAACAAACCTATATTAACCTCCTGTCATCCTGCCCTTACCTTCCCCCTCACTATCACAGAATACTCCACAACAGGTATCACACAACTAGAAAGCTCTACCTAATACCCTATAAAAACTCAAAAATATTTCCACTTCCACAAACACTCTTACTGTTACACGGGGACATTCACCCCAACCTTGGCCCTGAAAATTCCCTTTCCCACACCCTGTCAGACCAAACTACTAACAATCTAAGGTCACCTTTCTCTTCTAACTCCCTTTCAATAGCACACCTAAATATAAGTAGCATTAACAATAAAATCACACAGCTCCATGCCTTAATTGACCTCTACTCATTTGATATCCTCTGTCTTACTGAAACCTGGCTTAAACCAGGTAACAAGGACAATGAAATTATTCCTCCTGGCTACAGCATTTTAAGGCAGGCTCGTCTAAACAAAAAGGGTGGGGGAGTTGCTTTACTTTATAAATCTGAACTGCAGGTGGCCTCTATTGACTCCCTGCCACCTTACCCTGCCAATGCTGAAATACTCTGTAGCAAATTCCAAGTAAATAAAAACAAAGCCACATACATAATATGTTCCTATATCCATCCTGGCAATAACTTAAATACACTTGAAAACATCCTTAGCTGGCTCTCCACTACCTTTCCTCAGGAAACCATAATCCTAGGGGACTTCAATATTGATTGGAACTCCTGCCTATCCCCCAAACCCATCTTTCACCTAAACCTCTTTACTTTTCAACAAACCATAATCTCCCCCACTAGGATTCACAAATCCACCAATAAACAGGCCATCTTGGACTGGATATTGGTCAACAATAATCCCATCTCATATAAAACTGGAATACTCCCTGACAATATCAGTGACCATGTTCTCACCTATATCACTAAACAAAAAAATAATAATCACAAACAGGCTAGCTATCGTACTATACATAACAAAAAAAAACTTCATCCTTCAAAACTTCCTTGATGAACTCAAAGGATGTAACTGGTCAGCTCTAAAACACCTCCCACATGATGAGGCAGTTACCCATTTCAACAACGCATTCCTCCAAATTCTTGAGCGTCACGCCCACTCTCGTTTAATTAGAACAGGATCCAAAGCTGCTCCTTGGCTTTCTAAAGAAACCAAGCAAACAATGCTATTAAGGAACAAACTATGGACAAAATGGAGAACTACTAAAAACCCAACTGACCATCAAAACTTCAAATACCTTAGAAATACTACAAAAAAACTCATCCTTCTTGATAAAAAAAAAAATGTACCTCCAATATCAAGAAAATCAAAATCATAACCCCCAAAAAAAATCTGGTCACGAATCAATAAACTGCTCCATCCCGAGAATTCCAAAACACCTACTCCAGCTAACTTAGCTCAGACCCCACCTAACATAATAGCCAATACATTCAACAACTTATTTTCTGAAACAGTCACCTCTCTAGCAAAGACCATGGTTCCCCCCACATCCCTTCAAAATACCTCTCTTCATAACAACACCCCCACTCTAAAATTTAGTACAGTCTCCACAACCTATATTCATAAGCTACTTTCAAAACTGAAACCATGTACTCCTTCAGCCGACCAACTACCAGCTGAATATCTGTAGCTAGCAGCAGAAGTACTAGCATACCCAGTCTCCATCTTAATTAACAGAACAATAACCGAATCTACTATTGCTTCCCCCTGGAAAGTCTCCCATATCATTCCACTGCATAAAGGAGGAAACACTAACAAACTTTCTAATTTCCGTCCTATAGCCTTACTATCACCACTATCTAAAATTATGGAACGTTGTATACACCATCAATTTTTAAATCATCTTCTTCATAATAACCTACCCACAGACTCCCAACATGGTTTTAGACCTTTCCATAGCACTTCCACTGCTCTTCTCTCCTTTACAGACTCTATCAACAAAAATCGCAATAACAACCTATTCTCCTCTGCTTTATTTCTCGACCTCTCTAAAGCCTTTGATATGGTGAACCATCAGCTTCTGCTAGACACTTTGAAATCTCTTTCCCTTGACTATTTGGCATTGCACTGGTTTAACTCATATTTGAAAGACAGGAAACAAGCAGTCCTTTGGGACAGCCATTTATCCTCTCAACTCCCAGTCACTATCGGGGTCCCCCAAGGATCCATCTTAGGTCCCCTTCTCTTCTCCATATTTATAAATAACCTGTCTACTTCACTCCCAATACCCTCATGCATTCAGTATGCAGATGATTCAACACTCATCTGCTCTGCTGTATCTCCAGCTGAACTTCACTCTTCCACCCAAAAAGTCTTTACAACAGCAGAAAACTGGTTCCAACATATCCGTCTCCTCCTTAATCCCAAAAAAAACAAATTATTACTTTTTTCTCCAACCCTTAACTCTGCCCCTTTCTCCTTTTCTATTGTCTCTGGCAATAGCACTATCATTACACCCGATTGTTCCACTAAACTACTAGGTTTTACAACAGATAATCAACTAAACGTTGATTCCCACATTGACCTAACCATCAAAGCTGTTAATAAATAGATGGGTGCCCTCTATAGACTTAAGCCCTTTCTTACAGCAACTACCAGGGTGTCTCTAGCACAAACGCATCTCATCTCTACATTATTGTATGCCTCTCCATCCTATCAACCTATCAAAATCTAACCTTCAGAAACTTGTCACATCCTACCATAGCATTGCCAGGTTTCCCACAGGTTCCTAATTTCATACCCATCATTGTGTTAACCTCAAAAAACTTGGCTGGCTTGAACTTCAAAATCTTATTCTTCTACATCAATTAGTTATCTCCCATAAAATTCTCCATTACCCTACTTATACACCCATACTTAACAACCTTGTTGCCCCTTACAGGAATCTTACTTCCCTTCGCTCAGCTAACAAACTGCTAGTAGCTACTGTCAAATCACACAATAAATCTGGTGACTCCCTGTTCACAAATGTTGTTGGCTCATACTGGAATAAACTTCCCACAGAACTGACTACTTTAGGCTCATCACAACTTTTCAAGAAACAATTAAAGAACTATTTCAAATCACACTGGCTTTGCCCTTGCTCAAATCCTGACTGACCACAGCATCCAACTTTCATTATGGTTCTCTCCATTACCTGTTGTTATACATCCATCTCTTCTACTTGTTTCTCCCACTAGTACTACCCCTCCTCTGTAGCTCACCTAGCATCCACGTGGATATTCCTATTCCTATAATGTCACTTTCTCTTTACACTAGATATATTACTGCAACCTGTCATCTCATCTATTATTTAAACCTGTATGTTGCTTCCTGCTGTGCAAATCTGGTTCTTAAAACTATAGCCTGGTACAAATGTTTATCATAATTGTTAATTTTGTAAATATTGTATAAACTCTATTGTTTGTTATTATTTTTATTGTCTTTTACAATTCCTGCTTCTGCAAAGAATATGGAATTAGCGATCCTAGCTGTATTTTTTTACCTGTTAAATTGCTTCTGTACTGTCACTATGCTACGTTGGAATAGTTTTTTGATTTTTATATTTGTCTCTTACTGTGCTGTTTTATGTTATTTACTAGTATATATAGTGGGGCTTTTCTCCTCGGGCCTCTGCTGAAAATGGACATATATCCAGCCAGACTAGCCCGGTCAACAAATGTAAAATAAAATAACTATATATATATATATATATATATATATATATATATATATATATATATGTGTGTGTGTGTGTGTGTATAGCTATATTATATGTATATCTATATGGGTGTATGACATTACATCAACAAGGCAAATCACTGACACAGCTGATCAAATAGTATCGGCTTCTCCTAAAAAAGATCGTGGTACAGCAGGGAATGTGAAATTTAGGTCCTTTGCCACTATAATACAATCTTTGATTTGGTAGATATAATTAGCCAGGGAGGGGTGCAATCTTTTAAAAATCAAAGTTTTGTGGTCAATGATTTGTGTATTGGTGTAATGGCATTAAACTGAAACGTTATACACCCCTAAAGATACTGTAGACACACACACACACACACACACACACACACACACACACACACACACACAGAAAATAACAGCAAATTTTCTGTATGAATAAGTAGGAAATAAAAAAATCTGCAAGTATATGCACCTCTGTTATTCGCTCTATGTGTAAACCATTAATCCATATCCAAACCATCTTAATAGTGATACAATAGCAATTGAACAAGTGTGTTAATCTATCAACACCTACCACTTACTGAAACATTTTTAAGTATTAAAGTTATGAAATTGAATATCTTCTGATATTTCTTTATTTCTACATATATTTATCAAGGATGTAAGTCATAATCTTCATTTGAACAATACTTACAGGTAAAATTAAATCCAAGTGATTTTGACTGTTACTTTTTGAACAATATTTACAGGTAAAATTTAATCCAACTGATTTTGTCTGCTATTTTGTTAAGTTAAAAGAATACAAAAAAATACATTCACAGTGTACTGCAGGCTTTGTGATGCAAACGCATCTCACAGCACTTTCCTTTGTCTAACTACAGTAAAGATGAACAGTAATTGGAATTTCTACTAAAATAAGAGTTACTGAGAGCTACAATGTATGAGACGGGATGATATCAAGCCAGTTATTCCTGGCTTAATTCCTACAGTAAAAGACCTGTTGGTCTCTGACCTGTGTATTCATAGAATGATTCCTTCAGGGTAAGAATGTTATACATTGTCACTTTGCAATGAGGAAGACTTGTTTTGCAATCTACAGTTTTGTTTTTGTCACAAAAATTCCGCAGAACCACAAAAGTGATGACAACTGGTATTAATAGTAAGGCTGGTATTAAGACTAAGGCTGACACTATTACTAAGAATTATACTAAGACTTGTAGAATCCAGTATTCTATATCTGAAGTAAAAATAAGTCAAAGAACCCCAGTGAAAGTAATGTCTATTTCTCACCTTTTATAAATGCTTGCTGAACATATCCCAGAAGAAATCGGCATACATCTGTGCAACACAAGCTTCATATTGCATTGTCAGACATGTAATTCTAATGCAGCCTGTTGTCAAACATCCCCTAGAGTTAGTAAAAGTATAAATCAAGTTCAAAAATGTTTACAAAGTAATCACATGATGAATCACTAATTACCTCCTACTGATACACCCCAAAAGTACAAGAAATGATAAAAGGCCATTTTTATGTCAAGGTTTCATAAGAAGTTGTTAATTTAAACAGTCATTTTGAAATGATAGAACTTTGCTGGCTCATGCAGGATGCGGTTTTAAAACACTTAATAAAATGCTTTGCCAAGTTAAAAATACAGGCAAACAAATATTTTATTCATCCAACACTTATAGACACTGGACAGTTTTTGAAATGGTTTTACCACACAGATAGAAAAAATACTTTACTTTGATACTGTTCATTTCATCTGCTGGTATTGTCATCATGAATTTGTGTTTGTCTTAAAATCTGGTCTTTCAGAGATGTTACTTTGTTATATCTGCCTTCCATCGTCAGCCACTGCAGAACAGTGCCAAAAGAACGATTTAATGTGCTATAGTAGCTGTGTTTTTTTAAATAAATTGCATTAATATCAAATGAAGTTTAGCACTCTGCATGGAAGCCACCTGTTTTCTGCTTCACACTCCTTGTTTATTTAAGTAACAAGAGTTAAATGAGTTAACTTCCAAGAAAATCAAGAGACCCTAGTCAGAATTAATGCCAAAAGCTTCGTCCTTTGTGTTGGCGATTAACTGAAAGAAAACAGGTTAATTAAGCATGACTGCTGTGACTGGAAATGAAATTGAGATGCAGAGAATTTGTTTTTGTTAGCTAGTACAGACCATTTGGCCTGTCTATTATTTCTTTATTTAGAACTTATGTTACAGAATGTAGATGATTTGAGGTCTTGATACTGTTTTCAGTTGGAGTGAGCGAGAGAGAGCCATAAGGCAGCCTGAAGCAGCAGAGACTGTAACGTATTAGAGAAGGACGTAGGAGAAGAAAGGACACTAAATGAAACCACAATCATAGTTTTAGACACAGAGCACTTTAAGCACTCAATACCACTGTTCAGTGGCACACTGAGGCTGCTGCATTTGCCAGAGCTTATTAGGGTATTACAGATATGGTCAGCATGAGGGAGCAGAAGGAGACCATGGTGGCATAACTTTTTTGGCTACAGGTAGTAGATGGTAGCTGCTGAAGGTAGGAAAGCATTTGAAAACCACGGGACACTAAATTGAACAAGGTGATGGTAGGAAAAGTAAAGGTGTGTGAAGGTTCATCTGATGAGTATTTCTTCAGAGTGGGGTTAGCAAGGTATTTCTGATTTTTTTTTTTTCAGAAGCTACTAGTTTTTTTTTGTCTGTATCACTCCTAAAGAGTTGTAGGGGCTCGCAAAAATGCATTTGAAAATGTTCTTAGTAGCTGTGTCATTTAACCTGACACTTGACTGAATATTAATGTTGACAAGCTGCTTCACTTAACACTTTCAATCCTCCAGTATGAATTATATTTTAGTCTAAGTTATGGCAAACTCAGATTTAGTATATCTCGTAAGGAGGGTATTTTCTTAAGTCAGCATTGTTCTTGGTCACTTTTCAGATTGGTCCAGCATATATTCTGGTGTCTATACTGCTCAACTTTTTTTCTGAAGAAACATGAATAAAGCCAGAAATAATGGGGGCACTTTATAAACAGTATTCAAATTTACTTAACAAATTAATAGAACAACAGATTGTGCATCAGCATCTATATCTTGAACAATAAGAAGTATGAAGCTCTAATGAGTGATATTAATTGACTGACTGTAATCCTTAGTGATTTTCTGGAAATAAATTTGATTGAAAAGGCAAAATCTGGGGTGTCCTATTAAATCAAAGACGGTTTAAGGGTATACCAGTGTCCCTCATAGATCAGTCTTTGGACCCTTTTCTTTAATACGATCCTTTCCTTTTTGCCTGTATGACATAATTGCTGATTATTAAAGTATGCTGATGATATTAAAATTGGATGTTTTATGACATCAAATAACGATAATTCATTATTGGTAAAATATCTCAGCAGTTAATGCATGGCTGAAGAGAAATTAAATAAAATCAGACTTTGATAAAAGTAGTATGATGTTTTTCAAACCCGCAACAATTTTCAAAACTATAACTTTTTGCAATCTATCAATTGAAGAAAGCTCTGTGAATTTTGATCAATAACAGGACGCATTTCAAAGACAATGTCAATTGTGTAAAATCTAAAGCTTTGAAGGTAGTAGGTTTCATATTTAGATGTTAGCTAGCTTTTAAATTTTAATATTAAATTAATTTTTTTAGGTTTTGTCCATTTAATAATATTAGTTTACAATAGGTCAGGCTAAAAGCCTGAGTACAGAAACGGCAGCCCTTGGAACAGCATACATTAAACTGCAACTAAAGGAATATATCTTAATTCCCAGATGAGAATATCTTTGAGTATTCTGTCTGCTGCAAGGCCCTGTGATCTTGGAATTAATCAGGAAAAAACAGCAGTAACAAACCGACTAATGGTCCACAAAAAGAATAAATCCACAAACTTGCAAGCTAGTAATGCAAATGTTTTATTCCATAAAGCGCTTTTCGTCTGGCTGGATAGCTAGAATTTTTCAGATGCAACTAAATATTCAAAACACAGTATATAACATGAACATCAGTCAGCTGATCCGCCCTACTAATTAGAACAGCTGATCAACACCAACCAATGCATATACATACCCTCACAGCTTAAGCCAAAATGCCTTAAACTCACATATCATGAATTATATCTACTTCTAGATAAATTAATTAAAACCTACTAACATATTTATTAATTTAAATCATAATTTATATATCTATAAATATTCTAAAAACATTCAAAAAACTTATAAAATACTTAATATACTATATGAAAAGTATAGAAGTCAGAAACCACACCTATAAATTAGTTTCTGACTTTAATTATGTACATACTCCAAAAAACATGCAATTTAAAAAAACTAAAACAGTTAAACTAATGACACATAACTCATACATCTCTCCTTCTGGGACAACTCTATTTAGTGAAATAATATAATATGATATGCATAACATGTAAAATTCATAAAGTTTGCTATGTAGAATAATATACATTTCTGCCCTAAAAAAATATATATAGCTGTGATTATCTTTAAAGACTTTTCAGTTTTAAAATGCATTTGATAGAATACATCTCATTAAGACCCAGATAGAGACATGCAAACGTACGTAGTTGCCAAAACAATTCCATTTTTTCAAGTAACAAATATACTGGGCCACCTCTAGCATCCGAGGTTACACATTCTATAGCTCTAAACATAAAACCATGATTAGGAAAAGAGTGAGTGTGTCTAGCTAAGCCAATGTCTAATTTGTTATTTCTAATGTTATACAAATGTTCATATACTCTGTCCCTCAACCTTCTATCAGTCTTTTGGATATAGAAGGCAGGGCAGCTGTGACACTTAGCAAGATAGACCACTCCTTTTGTATTACAATCAAACCTATGTTTAGTAGTATATCTAACCCCTCTGACAGAGGCGTTTGTCCCTACCTCTATGTATCTACAATATGGGCACATATGACATTTATACATGCCCCCATGTTTTGTACTAAAATTAATAGGTTTATAAGTTTATAAGTTTCTAATAAATTCTTCAAATTCCTAAAATTCTACCTTTCTTAAAGACTATCTTAGGAAAATCATGTAGTTTTTTCACAGCAGGTAGGTCCGTTTTTATAAATTCCCAATTCTTTCGTATTATGTTTACAAAATCGTAGCTATCCATATAAAATGTGAGAATAAGACTACATGGGTCCACAGGTTTGCTAGGTAGCTCATCCAATAAAGTGCCCTCTTGGGCAATAACACTATCTAAACCTATGTTAGAGGGTTTAGGGACTAAAATAGGTCTATAAGTACATAAAATTCTCTTTTTTATTACCTCTTGACTTATTTCATCCAATAATACAGCTGGACAGCCCCTCTTTTTAAACATTTCTACTAGTTTGTTACATTCCTCCAAAAAGTCCTGTTCATCTGAGACCATTCGGGCCGCCCTTACTAATTGTCCTTTTACTACGGAACATTTTTGAAATGATGGGTGGCAACTACTATAATGAAGGAATGTGTTGGAATAAGTTTCCTTTCTAAATATACTTGCTTTCCAACATTTGTTTATCCTGTCCTTTCTTAAATCTATATCAAGGTAAGATATTCTATCACTGTTAAAACACTGTGTACATTTAAAAAAATCAATAGTGTTATTCAACTGATTAACCAAGGACAAGGCTTCATTTTTGTTTCCTTTGAATAAAATAGATATATCATCCAGGAAGCGAGTATAAAAACTCATCTGTTCCATAATGTGGGTCACTCCAAAAATGTGTTCCTGTTCCCAAAATGCCATAACTAGGTTGGCAAATCGGCTACCACAGGGGGAGCCCATAGCAACCCCTATCTTTGTAAAAAGTATCTGTTGTTGAAAGTAATAAAGTTGTTGGACAAAACAATGTCCAACAACTCTTCTATTAGTTTTACTTTGCTTTGGGGGGCCCCATCCTGTGTAGCAGTAAGCCGACCCATTCTATACCTTCATTGTGTGGGATGGAGGAATATAAGTCCCTCACATCAGTTGTAAGGAAATTAAAATCATCCCTGTATTCTAAGTTGTTCAAGTTGGCCAAAAAGGTCCAGGAATCCTTACAAATTTGACTTCGTTGGGTTACATATTTTTAAGCATATGGTCAATAAATTTTAAGCAAGCATAAGTAATGCTGGCTCTAGCATCTACTAATGGTCTCATAGGGGGGTTAGTGATAGACTTGTTAATCTTTAGAACTCCAAAGGTAGTAGGTATTCTTGGTGCTGGTGTATCAAGAAAATAAGCAATTCCTACATCTATCCTTGCTTCAATAAACAACTCATCAAAAATAAAATGAATTCTAGCATAAGCTATGTTTAGCTCATTTTTAGATACTTCATTGTATGTTTCACTTGCTAAAATTTCTTCCATTTTTCTTAATATATTCATCTAAGTCTAGTATCACTAACCCACACCCTTTGTCTGGTTTTATTGTTCTCACTCTGGCTTGCTGAAGCACAGATAAAGCTTCCTTTTCTTCTCTAGTTATGTTGAATTTCAAAGTACAACTTTTTTTATTGTTATTTTTGTTTGAAGTTACTTGGTTAAAAAAAAAATCTAATATACACACTTTTTCAAACAAAGCTATAGTAGGTTGTAATTGAGGGCAGAAAGTATTATATACATAAAATGGTGTTACTGTGTGTTGCCCCTCCCCAAACAAAACTTTAAAATTAAGTTTTCTTGTGAACAGTTTAAAATCTGTACTTAATTATGCTATGTTAGTTTTTACTGTGGGGGACAAAAGTAAGTCCTTTTGCAAGCAAGTCAGCCAGCACCAAATCCACTTTAAATTCAGAATAATTAAAAATATTAAAGTCACCTTGCGTGTTACACACTACTGTGTGTTTTAATCCATTTAGTTCTGAAGTCTGACTTTCCAGTCCTTCACTCTATTGTTTCTGATGTAACTGTAGTAAACGTTTGGGGCTCCCTGCCTCAGGTTCTCTGTTGTTTGGACCATGCTGTTGGCCCACAAAGTTAGTTCTCCTTCTATGCTCCTCCATTGTTCGTGTTGTTATTGCTAGTGTTAGAAGTATTGCTCTTCTTTTTAGTGGATACATATGTCCAGCCTTCTTCACTCCGATCCAATCCCTGAACAGGTAGAGCCATTTTGTTCACACCTACTGCAACAATAACTTCCTGAATGCCCAAATGTTTCTGTATACCAGATTGTGACAATGGTGGTGTAGGGTAGGCAAAACTTTTTGCATACACTTCTCTGTCCTGATTTAATTTTTTAAGCTTTGTGCTTTTTAACTTCTCTATATGCTGATCAATACTCATGAATGACCTTTCATAGTCATATTTGTATCTATGAAAGTCACCATCCTTCTTAATTTCTTCATCTATAACAGAAGCTTCATGTAGTAAACCATCCACCATGATTTGGTAATGTTTACTAATTAACCCCAAACGTTCAATTCCATGGTTGTTAAACATTTTAATCAAGTCTTTGTGAAAGTCTGAACCACCTATAAGGCCAGTGGGGTATTGCCAAACACGGAGACCCTTAGGTACTATACCCTTACTGATACATTCTTTAAAATAGGCAAGTTCTAACTGAAGTTTTTTTATATTTGAGCAATTTTGCATCCAACTGCTTTAGTTTGTCAGTGATATTCTCTGTTCGCATGTTTTCTGCGGCCGAATCACCCAAAGTTCCACTAGTAGAAGTTTGCTGTAATGACGGTAACTGTTCTAACCAGGAGTTCAAACTAGTGGG
This sequence comes from Protopterus annectens, assembly GCF_019279795.1. Classification (NCBI taxonomy): domain Eukaryota; kingdom Metazoa; phylum Chordata; order Ceratodontiformes; family Protopteridae; genus Protopterus; species Protopterus annectens. The sequence continues at coordinate 68,562,720 of NC_056747.1, forward strand.
TGGGGATTGCATAAGTCGCAACTGTTCTTGTACTAAAATGTTATCACGGTGAATGTCATTAAAATTCTCCGAAGGTGTAGCATGAATAGTCAAATTTAGAAGAGGGTCCACACTTACTGTTGGCTAAGTGAAGTGGGCTGTGAGGAAGGTGTACTTCCAGGTAGTGGTAATGGTGGCTTCTCAGATAACGAGTCGACTCTAGCAATTAAAACATCAATCTGCTTAGACAGCTTCAAGACTAGAGAAGTCAAAGTTGTAATTTCCTCCCCTGCTGGTGCTAGCTAGCTTGCAAGTTTGTGGATTTATTCTTTTTGTGGAGAATCTTGGAATTAATATTATGTAAGTGGCAGAGGTTTGAGGAGTGCATTAGATTAATGACTGAGCTCATCTGCCCATTTCACCAATTTGGAATCTATGTTCTAGTATAGCCCCCAGGGCTGAACACAGGATGTTTGAACTATGAGCTATGAGATAGGAAAAGAGGATGAAGAAGAAAGGTAGGGAAGTGAGTCGAATGTCAAGGTTTGAGACAGAGGTATGGTTAGGAAAACTGTGCATGGCAGGGAGTAGGAAGTGTGTTGGAGTATTGTTCAGCTGCAGAGGAAAATATTAAAACTGGAGGAGCTAGTGTTAAAAAAGAAGGTGAGAGATTATATGCAAAGATAGGGCAGAGGCTGTTTACATGATGGAAGAGAGGGCATCGGCAAACTAAGGAAATAGTTTCTTCACAAATGGATTTCACTAACACCACTCAGCAATACAAAGTCCAAAGAATCAAAAAGTTGTAAAATCACCACACAGCTTTATTACCCAGTACAGCATAAGCTCATCCAGTAAGCGCTTTCATCTAGCAATAGACTTCATCAGACTGAATAAGCAATCATTTTACTTGTCTTTTATACAAAAAACAAACCACTTTAGTACACAATTATTCAATTAAAACTTATTTCTATTAACTCATTAATTACTACAATCAGCTTCTGACATTTAGCTTCACCATGTTCAAAGTTACCTCAATGCTTCACCCTTTTTCTTTTTAAATATATTTTAAATATTTCCCTGTTATTAAGACATAGGGAATAACTGGTATTTAATTTTAATATCCAACAATATTCTTTCCAATTTAGTTTTTCTTCTGCTTCTAACTTATTTTCATAATTACCTATTTTTTTCTAGTACTACAAACTTCAGTGACCCTTTACATTCACTTGAACTATAGTGCTTTCCCCATGCATTAGTTTTATCTCTTCTCTGCATTGTATATAAATGCTCCTGAATTCTTTTAAAAAGTTTTCTAGTAGTTTTTCCTATATAGTATGAAGGACAATGAGAACAGATGGACAAGTACACCACAAAACTTATTTTAACACACATTTTTATTCTGAACCTTTACCTTCACTTTATTAATACTAATTTCTACTGCAGCCTTATAAATATACTTGCAATAATTACAATTTAAACATTTTATTATTTTATACTTATTCATCATAAAATATTTTATTTTATCCTGTAATATAGTCTTAAATTTTTTTCCTCTTTTATTTATAAAAATAGGGGCTTCTCCCACTATGTTTCTTACCTCAGGGAAACTACTAAATATCTTCCAATTTTCCTCAAACAACTTCTTTATCTTCTGACCATCTGTTGCATATGGAACTACCATTCCTATTTCATAATTCTTTTTACATTCCTTTCTAACAACTCCTAACACTTTATTTCCTCCATTTCCTTGCCTATTTATTTTTGTATCCCTCATCTTATCATCTATTACCTTCTTCAGATAGCCCCTAACTAAAAACCTACCACACAAAATGTTACTTTGTCTACAAATAACTTGTCACATTCTGTTAAATCACTAGCTCTCTTTAGTTGACCTTTGACTATATTATGCTTCATATGCATGGGGTGCAAACTACCATAATCTAAATATGTATTATTCTGCATCTCTTTTTTATAAATTTTAGTACTTAACATAATTTCTCTCTTATACGCTTCTGCATCTAAAAAATAAATGTTTGTAGTACTATAATTCCAACTAAACTTCAAATAATCACATGCTTCATTGATCTCATTAAAAACATAATAGGTCTTATTCATTACCTTTCCAAATAAAGAAAATGTCATCAATAAAACAACCACAATAAGCAACATTTAACAATTGCCTATTGTTCATAATAAACCTTTCCCATGCTGTCATGAATAAATTTGCATTGCTAGGGGCCCCCATCACTATACCATTTATCAGCTGATAAAAACATACATTAAACTCAAATAAATTATAAGACAAAATCACATCTAATATTTCTAAAATCAATTTAACTTCTTCCTTCATATATATATATATATATATATATATATATATATATATATATATATGTATATATATTACGTTTTAATAATTCTGTTTGAACTAATTCAGCTCCTATTTGATTTGGTATTACAGTGTATAAAGATTTTGCATCCATGGTAGCTAATATGCTACTATCACATACTTGTATCTTCCCTATTTTACTTAAAGCTAAAGTGTCTCTAATATAAGCACTTCCTTGTTCTACCACCCTTTTTAACTTTTGATCTATATATATTGCCAATGTTTCTGTTTAACTATCTCCACTAGCAAATATGGGCTGCAAAGGCATTTATGTAAATTATTTAATACTTTAGGTAAATCAAAGATTTTACTGACAACAGGATTTTTTACTACCAAAAAATCTGCTGTTACACTAGTTATTCTTGCTTCACATAACCATTCCTCTATTAATGAATCTATAAACCTATAAGATTTTTTAATTACATCCAAAGTAACTTTTTTATAATAATTTTCATCTTGTAACATAATATTCATATCTTGAATGTAACCATTTTTATTTAACACAACAATAGAATTTCCTTTATCTGCTTTTAATAACACAATGTTATCATCTTTTTTCAATTTATTCAAAGCATTTCTCTCATTTTCTGTCAAGGATAAAATAATAAAATGTTTAAATTGTAATTATTGCAAGTATATTTATAAGGCTGCTGTAGAAATTAGTACTAATAAAGTGAAGGTAAAGGTTCAGAATGAAAATGTGTGTAAAAATAAGTTTGTGATGTACTTGTCCATCTGTTCTCATTGTGCTTTATACTATATAGGAAAAACTGCTAGAGAACTTTTTAAAAGAATTCTGGAGCATTTATATGCAATAAAGAGAAGAGATAAAACTAATGCATGGGGAAAGCATTATAGTTCAAGTGAATGCAAAGGGTCACCGAAGTTTGTTGTACTAAAAAAAAATGTATTTATGAAAATAAGTTAGAAGCAGAGGAAGAACTAAATTGGAAAGTATATTGTTGGATATTAAAATTAAATGCCAGTTGTTCCCCAGGTCTTAATAACAGGGAAAATTTTAAAATATATTTAAAAAGAAAAAGGGTGAAGCATTGAGGTAACTTTGAATATGCTGAAGCACAATGTGACAAGCTGATTGTAGTAATTAATGAGTTAATTGAAAGAAGTTTTAATTGAAAAGTTTTGTACTAAAGTGGTTTGTTGTATGTACAAAAGACAAGTGAAATGAATGCTTATTCAGTCTGATGAAGTCTAGTGATAGACAAAAGTGCTTACTGGATGAGCTTATGCTGTACTGTTGTAATAAAGCTGCATGGTGATTTTACAAATTAAGGAAATATGGAAATAGGGAGCAAAAGTGACTGGGCAAATTAGGGGAATAGGGGAATAGGGTGCAGGAGGGAGACATGACAGAGTACTGGGACAAGACAAGGGTGGAAGTAGGTAGGGGAAGTATGAAATTGCAAGCAATATGAACACTGCAATGTAAAGGCATTATGCAATACAACAGATGAGTGGAACATAGACAGCATTGCAGGAGGACGTACTAGAGTACAGCTGATGTCTTTTTTTAACTACTCAGAGAATTCACTGCATTTCATAAGCAATTCTTTTCATAAAAAAAAAAAATGAGTCCAAAGTTGCATTTTTGCAAAATTTTGACTTTATATCTCTGGTGCTAAGCAGAATACCAGGATTAGAAGAGTGGAGAATGTTAAGGAAGGAACATAATATGATATTGCAGAAGACAAAGAAGAGGAGGAAGGAATGGAGGCGAGAAGGAAGGAAGGAAAGAAGTGGGATCATAGCAGAGTTAACTTTATTGACACCATCTGGAGTCCTCACAAAAACAGCAAGGGAAAAGGTTAGGTGGTAAAAGAAAGACTTAGAAGAGAAGCAGAGACAAACAAAAATGAAACTGATTATTGGAAACATTTTATTACCAGAAAGTAGAAGCAATCCAGCATCAAGTTTAGGATTAGAAAAATGAGTTACAAAACTAATGACAAAGAAGGCATCACACCAACGGTAGAGGAAGAAACTAGGAGGGAAGAGAGTGGGGTGTGGGGGTAAGGGAATCACTTACATAGTGTAATATCAAAATAAAGAGGGAGGGGTGTGGGGGTAAGAGAATCACTTACATGGTGTAATATCAAAATAAAGAGGGGGTGTGGGGGTAAGAGAATCATTTACATAGTGTAATATCAAAATAAAGAGGGAGGGGTGTGGGGGTAAGAGAATCACTTACATAGTGTAATATCAAAATAAAGAGGAAGGGGTGTGGGGGTAAGAGAATCACTTACATAGTGTAATATCAAAATAAAGAGGGAGGGTGTGGGGTAAGGGAATCACTTACATAGTGTAATATCAAAATAAAGAGGGAGGGGGTGTGGGGGTAAGAGAATCACTTACATAGTGTAATATCAAAATAAAGAGGGAGGGGGTGTGGGGGTAAGAGAATCACTTACATAGTGTAATATCAAAATAAAGAGGGAGGGGTGTGGGGGTAAGAGAATCACTTACATAGTGTAATATCAAAATAAAGAGGGAGGGGTGTGGGGTAAGGGAATCACTTACATAGTGTAATATCAAAATAAAGAGGGAGGGGTGTGGGGGTAAGAGAATCACTTACATAGTGTAATATCAAAATAAAGAGGTAGGGGTATGGGGGTAAGAGAATAACTTACATAGTGTAATATCAAAATAAAGAGGGAGGGGTGTGGGGTAAGGGAATCACTTACATAGTGTAATATCAAAATAAAGAGGGAGGGTGTGGGGGTAAGGGAATCACTTACATGGTGTAATATCAAAATAAAGAGGGGGTGTGGGGATAAGAGAATCACTTGCATAGTGTAATATCAAAATAAAGAGGGAGGGGTGTAGGAGTAAGAG